>NC_044253.1:24216166-24516166 GCF_003957555.1 Calypte anna
TCTCCGTGTCTGGAGATATTTAAAAAAAGACTGGATGTGGCACTCAGTGCCAAGGTCTAGCAACCGCAACGGTGGTTCAAGGGTTGGACTTGATGATCTCTGAGGTCCCTTCCAACCCAGCCAATTCTATGATTCTATGATTCTAAATACTAAGTAATTCTAATTAATCGCATATTAACTGGTTAGATATACTTTATGGAAGTAATGAGTTAAATTCCAGTACTATAATCATGAAGCCTGCAAAAATTTATCAATTAAATTCCTCTGAAAAACCATGCACTTGGTATTGTAAGGATTCAAATCGTTCTGAATGCTCTGGGTTCTAAGGAAGGAAAGAGGAAAGCTGTTACACTAAGGAATGTATACTTTTAATATATGTGAATGCTGTTCACTGGGAAAAGAGGATGATTAGGAAATATTCCAGAAAGTGTGCAGATATATTTTCTCATACATTATGTACATTTTGATGTATCTTTGCATAGACACAAGGCTTAAAGCAGCATGCAGCAATGCTACATACTTCATTCACACCAATTCATAGGAGACATAACACTTGTTTGAACTCATAACTCAAACTTCAACACTGTCATTCTACTCTTTTGAAACTATTCAATGCAATAAAATTGGATAGAGTTAGGATAAATACACTTTTAGGCTTCTAAACTAAACTTAAAAGGTTTGTCACCTAATTTGAAAACTTCTATGTAACTAGAGAGAGAAAATATTACCTGAGTTTGAGTAGCACTGCTGGCACATTTAGACTCACTAATAAAGGACAAGTTTAATTAAGTATTAAAAATGAAAAATCTTCTACATTACTTTAGAAATTCAGTCTACTATTTTAGCTTTTATTTAGGGAACTTTGGTAAATGAAAATTGACAGAATCTAGAAGCACATTAAAAGTAAGTAATTTGCCATCAACTGTGTAGAGCTTATTCATATCAATACCTCTTCACATAGTTATTGCTAGCAACACATTTCAATAAAATCACATCAGAGCCTTACTTAAAAACACATTAGCATTCTATCAAAGCAACTAACATTAAAACACTCACAAATCAAGAGAATTAGCTGGCTGATGTGAGTGCTACAATCTGACGAAAGTTACACCAATTTGAAATGGTCTCCAAGCATGACATCTTGAAAAAAAAGTTTCCAGAACTTACTGGGATTTCCCAGGAAAGCTGGAGTACTGCACTACACTCATAGAACTTGCTTCAGTGTTCAGCCTTGCTCTGAGGTACAACCCTAGTGGTGAAGCTCTAGTGTACAAGACACTGCACTGCTTTTCCTGCCTTTTAGTCACTGAAGAGAAACACGTGTTTAATCACAGATCTGCAAGACAGTTACTTGAAAACTTAAAATTATGCTCTCAAGTAATACGTTGGATTGCAAACTCAACTAGTAGCCAGATTAAGTCCTTGCTGAAACTCAGATGTCTGCCACTTTAACCATTATGCTGTTATACATAGGACGAACTATCATAAGAGTTGACCTCGAGTTTCCCAGTGAATTTCCTGATTTTCAGTGAATACTTTTTTTATCCCAAGACTAACCTGGAGTACAGTTTTTAGAAGGAAAAAAAGTGCATAATATGTTAACAGATGACTCGAGGCACAAATAACACAAGAAACATGTTTTTTAAATAGAGATGTGTAAGCAGACATGTCCTGTGGTATCACATTTGTCTGATACAATTCTCATTAGTAGCTACTGTAGTCTATCACAAATAAATACAGGTTTTTACTTAAATCAGGACTTAATTAAGTCACAATACGAACTCTGACATTTTACAGGTTTCTGCCAATTAATAGTCATACACTAAGCTTAATGTTTACCACAAGTGTTTGAAGAAAGTGCAATCTGGCTAAAACCTGAAGTTTCAAGGTCTTCAACTCAGTTCTTTGTACACTGCCATCTTGAACAGAGAAATAAGGAACAGATATCTGGAGTGGAAATTGTTTCAAGACTCCTACTGGATAAAACATGAGCCACATAAACCTTCCCAGAGGCGTGCTCAGTAGAAAGCAGCTTGGCAACAACCAGTTTTACAAACCTCTTGGAAATCTCACCAGCTGAAATGCATTCTAGATGTGGGACACATGGATCTGCAATTCCACCTTAGAGAGGTAGAGTTTAGAAACTAATTAATAATGCTGGTCAGCACAATCTATCGCTTGTCCTCGTGTAAAAGCTTAGCTGTGCACAATACTTTTGTATGATAAATGTGGAGTGATTCAGATTGGATTTCATGAAGTGGCAGCTTCAGTGCAGCTACAATGGAACATTTTATCAGACATCTAATTTTGCAAGTGGTAGTTCTCCTCTGACCAGTTGCTAAGTTGAGAGTATAATTGAGGGACAGTGAATATCTGGAAGGAACTATACACAACACGTTCAAAACACTATCAAGCTATAAACAAGAACAACACTTCTTTAAACCCAGAATGGTGGAACTCCCTCCAAACAAAGTCCCAGCATACTAATCATGTGCATACCCTTAAGCAGCCATGGGCAGGCAAAGCTCAATGACATCCCAGAAAAAGTATTTGAGGAATAGACATCAACACCTGCCGTGGATGCAAATCAGCCTACCTAACTTCTATTTTCAGTGACATGGTGCTTAACTGCTACATTTGGAAAAGAAAAAGAAAAATGTAGGTTTTTGCAAACATAGCAGAATGTTAAAATACATATTCAAAGCAAATAATTTCAACAAAGTTTGATTCACAGAACTGGACAGAGATACAGGTTTTATTTGGCTGCAGAGGAAAAAAATAAAGCTGTCACCTGAACTCAGGTCATTTCACATAAGCTCTGCAATCTCTTGCACCTGAAGCAATGAAGAAAAGACTTACCTAACATCCTGAACAAGGAATGCAGTGACTGCTTTTACAAATGGAGCTAAAAACCATCTTAGTCTTTCAGAGTATAAACACACCATGAAAATACTCAGCAATATCCCCTCCATCACCTGAAGCCACCTTTATTCATGAGGAATACTATTTGGAAGGAGGTTTTCCTAATGGCATACGAGTCTAAAACTCTCCTGACATCATTCCCAACTGATAAAGCTGGAAGCAAGCTCAAAGGTTGATGGGGCCCACAAGTATTACTTAGTAGAAAAAAAAAAAACCAACAAAACAACAACCCACAACCAACCTCAGTGCCACAAGCACAAGATAGATGCACTCAAATTTGTTACACCTAATGCTCCCCTCCACAGTAAAATATATCCTATACCTCTCTGCATTTACTTCATAAACCTTTCTTGTGGTTTCTTGCTGTACACAGGAAGGAAGAACTGCACACAAAAAATGTTCAGAACAGCTCAATTCTAAGGGCATTTAGTATGACAGTTCTGAGGAGTTTATGATATAATGAACATATTATAATTTTAGGCATAGTTAACTCACACACCAACAACTGAAAAGTAACTATCAAACAGCTCTTTTTTATTGACAAACAAAATTGCAGTTTTATTTATGGTTACAACACACAACTAGAAAACTCCTTATTTTGAGCTTGCCCTAGAAAAGCATCATTACTTGAGTTAGTCTAAGATCCTAACACTACTTTCAAAAAACTTCCAGATGTTCCTTGAGATTTTTTTAGAAGTTTATGTAAATGTTTCCAAAAGCTTGCTTTGCAAAAATTACTTTTGAATAGCTATAATTAAGATGCCGCAATATCTTATGAAAGACATCCAGTGACTTCACCCGGCATGTTTTTCCACCCTAGGTAGAACATGTAGTCCTGAATTCCTCATAGTCTCAAGCATATTTCCTCTGCCTAGGCACAGAGGGAAATAAACTAAAATGACAACCAAATAATTTATGCTCTAGCTCTAAATTAATTGCAATTCACTGGAATCATCTATCACTGCTTAGATGACTTGTGTATAGCACTCCTCCGCCCACCTCAGTTTTTTACTCTATTTTACTCTATTTTTTAATTCTACATGGGCATACATTACATATGAGCATATATATGCCTATAAAATATTAAACATTGAAACAATGCTGATTTAAACCATTAGACAAAAGACTGATGACCAAATCATTCTGAAAAATCACAACATGCTTTGAATCAGTTCCACATGCCCAGAAAACTGAATGTAGAGCTTTATTTCTTGATTTTTCATTTCTGCAATAGTATAATCTGCTTAGTTCAAATATCTTCTTGGGATATGCTCTGGCATTCATGTATTTCCTTGAAATGCATTCAGGTGCTTTAAGCATTTTTACTTTCAGGCATTGCTTAGGACTTCCCTTTTCTGTTATTTTCATCACAGAAATGTTTAAAAGCATTTCAGAACTTTCCTGTTATACAGTCTTTACCACCTCCTATAAAAAAACCAGGTTTTCTTTATCCATGCCCTTTCTATATGACCTCAATCTCCTAACATTTGAAAGAACTGCGTTCTTAGAACTGCTTAGGTCTTATTTTCTTTTGGTGTATGAGATTTATTACCTGTGAAATATTTTATTGCTTTATTTACTGGCTTCAGTGTCCTATTCTGGGAACGAAGGCAGATCAGCTACAGGCACCCCTAAAGACAACGATGTTAATGACTCCAGCTGATGTTCCTACTTTTCCAGCCAATGGAAATGTGAGCCCTGTTCCTGCAAGCACTGCCCCAGCTCACTCCAAGTTCTCACTAACTGGAGCAAAGCCAGACATATACCCTGACCTGTTTCTCAAAGCTGTAGAAGACTACACTCAGTTTACTACCAGAAGTCATTTATGTTTTCCATAAGTAGGATTACTCAATATAAAACCAGGTCATTCATGAGACAGGAAAAGCAGCTACAACTTATTCTCTCCCAGGAAGTAGCTTAGGATAAAGATAGTTGCATTATGGCAAAATAACAATCAGAATCAGTATATTACTGCATACTGTTGAAGAATGTCCAAGTCATTCAAAGCCATTAATTCACTGAGCCTTTCAACATGCCTTTTTTTGGTTCAAACAGCACTAAAAATGAACGTGCAAACTTTTGCTCACAAATTTGATACTCATAAAGCTAAAAAAATATTTTTTTAAAGTAACATTTAGAAAATTATTCCGTTGCACACATCAGAAAACACCTTAATAAAGCTACATTTCCTTCACCTAACAACATGAATTTTGCCATTCAGTTATCAAATAAGCAGCTGATAAGAGAATCTGAAGACAATTCATGCAACGAATACTTATGGCTAAGAAATTTAATTTCTCCCTTGAGCATGGAGATAAAAATGCCAAACTTGAAGGAAAACATCTTGCTACTAGATCCTTCAAACTAGTGGGCCATCCCAGATATACCATTCAGCCCTGCCAGTGGTCATTTCAACTTCCTTGACAGTATCCCAGATATTTACATTCCATTTATGATAAATGGACCAAATGTTTAATACCATTCCAACATCTACAGATCAAAAATAGTTTGACAGTATTTGACAGATTAGAAGAATGAACTGACAGCACACAAAGACATTGATTATGGTGAGCACCTTACAAATCCATGTTAAAAACCTCTACATTTACCCAAACGCATATTTATATTTCCACCAAAATGTTACAGAAGTTTAAGATTAAGCAGCAGAAAGTTTGGACTCTGGATTTAACATTGAGGACTTGGAACTGGGTTACTGAAAATCTGGGTATATGCAACATGCATCAGAACCTCAGAGTTAGGTCTCTGACCACTTCCTATCTCATTCTTCATAACCTGAGAACTCATTTTACAGGGGTCGTTCATTGATTCATTCTTCCTTTTCAAAAGCAAGTGCCCTTCTGGCACCCAAACACTTGTAAAAGGAAAAAAAAAATCATAGCAGTTGCATTAACATAACAACTACAACACATTTAGCCCTTTAAAATAAAAGCAACCCTGAGCAAGCCAAAGACTGCACTACAGAACTGCACAGATTTAATATGCAGCAAAACAGATTAATCTTCAGGAAGGCATTCTGCTTGCTCTTGTTCATATGTTACCCATTTTTCTACTGTGATACAATGAATGTTGCCAAAACAAACAATCACTTTCATGAGAAGTATCAAGAAAATCAGTTAACTTTACAAGACTGATTGTTTCTAGATCATTCTCCCAATTTGCTCTGCTGTTTCATGCATTATGTTTCAAAGAAGATTTTAAAATTTGGGGAGTAAGTCGTTCCCATAATTTTCTATAAGTCTAGAAAAACAAAACTGTGGATGTTAAGACATGCCTGCAATACAACTAATCATTCAGTTAAGTATTATAACATAAAAGACAAGCTCTGAGCAGAATGCCTATCATTTGTAAAGATGATAATGACTAGTCCTATACCAAGACAAGGCTGAAGATTTGTTTTAAAAACAATACACACACAGTGTAATCAAAAATTGTTTCAAAATTTTCCTTTTGCTACAAGGCTATACTGAACAATTACAAGTTCTTTTTCATCTTGAAATCCAGTACCTATGTAAGATTTCTTTTCTAGACATTCATTGGCAGGCAGGCATTTTTCATTATATCATTATAATTCATTATATCAATTTTTTTTTTTTAAGGGCATTTTACTACACCTTCATACTCCATATTCTCTCCTATTTTTATTACCATTTTCATACCCTATGATGAAGATGACAAGAAGAAGTGTAGATTTGACAGCCAGGAGTGCTGGAATCCTGCAAGAAATTACTATGCAAATGTGTCTGGGAGTAGATAACACTAATAAATATTTGCTCATGGGCTTTTTCCACGTGGAATATTATAATGAAAACTCCAGAGTAGTTTAACCCAAAGATCAGAAGCCTCTGAGGTACACGTGGCTGACAGATGACAAAAGAGGGAAAACATATGTGTGTTGTCATTTTAGATGAACTAAGCCAAGAACACGACCTTAGATGAAAATATTTTCCTTCCAACCTCTCACAATATACAAATGCTGTATTTACCAAAAAATAAGCTTTTTTGTTCAGCAGTTAGTAGTAGCTTCCAAAATGCTGTTTCAAAATGCTCAGATACTCTTGGAGCTGAAACATGAAGCAGAAAAGGCAAGAAAAGAAGACCTGAACATTTATAAATAAACACTTTTATACATTAAACTTGAGGTAATTCTGCAGCTAAAGGAACTAAAGTTACAGGAAAGCACACATTTTTACTTCACTGTAGAAAAAAATCAGTTTTAAACTCGAAAACTAAACAAAAAAATAGCTGGGAGGGGAGAACATTCTACCATGACATTACAGAAAAATTCAGTTTAGATCACAAGAATAAGATGATGCTTCAGAAAAAACATCATCTGGGGTAACTACTACATTTCAGCAGGGGGCAGTAGAGGAATGGTTTACACAACAGGATTAAAAGCAGGGAATTCAGGGGTGAACAACCCTCCCTGACATTCAGTGATGTGAGGAGAGCAAGTGCTCACTGAGAAAACCTTGATCCTGCCAGCTAAAAATTATCCAGAGGAGAGGAAGATACAGCACAAATTCAGAAAAATCTTGCAAAGTATTGGGATCGTGCTCCAAACTTGATGCTACAGGAAAAGTGTTTTATAAACTCAATTCTGGATGAAATAGTATTTGTTAGTGCTAAGAGTATATTGTGCTAACTTTAAAAAACAGGACACAACAGTCCACTACTGTGGAGGCAAAGTTGTCATTCTGATTCTTCAGTCATTGAGACCACTGATAAGAACCATGCTATTAAAAGAAAGGAGTAATACACAACTCTCTTCAGATGTTACACAGTCTCTGTAACTGCATACTTAATACCAAAAGTGCTGGACTTTAAATCAAGCTTCCTTTCCATCTTGAAAGGAGAAAGTATCTAACAATAAGAGTTCTTCAATAGTAGGCAAGAAAAGGTTGATAACTAGAAAATTCAAACTGGCAGCAAAATGAAGTTCTTAACTGCAAAGGTAAAGGGTTATTTAAACAATTCGACACTGTAACAAGTAAATTCACCTCATCCTGAAGTCCTTAAATTGAACCTGAATGTGTCTCTAAATAATGTGTTCTAGTTCAATTGCAGATTTATTGGACTTAACAGTGAGCACTGCCATGTTAGGGAAAACAATTTCTTCCACTGAAGGAATTAATGCCGAGATTATTTTCTCTGGTACTGTCTAGGAGATAAGGCTCGGTGATTCCTTTGGTCCTCAGAGTCTATAAGCCCCAGTGGATGCACTGATTCTCATTTTGTTTATACCAGAGAAGTCAGGCTGGACCATACATGGCTTACAAATTTGCTGACTTCCAAATTTCTTGGTAGCAAGTTTGCTTTGATTTGTGTAGCAAGAAGATTTTTCTCATTGTTTTCAGTTAATTGCCACATGTCCCTTCAGACTTCATTCTGCAAGCTGATGGCTCCACACCACAGCAGTACCCTGCTGTTCCACAAGATCAAAGGGAGAGAAAAAAAGAGTAACAAAAAAGACTGTTTCTACAAGATTGCAGTTCCTCAGAGAATTCTCCAGCCTGTGTCTGTGCTGCTGCTGGTTGTTGCTCTTAGACTATGTAACACCTGAAACCTTGAGTTTGCAATACTATTTCTACTGACCCTAGAGCTCTTTTAAGGGTAGGCAATAAGCAACATGTTCCAGCAATAGATGGCTTAAAAAAATAACAGTGAGTAAAGCGATTTCGGTTTCAGGATAGGTAACCTATTTACTGAAGCACATGGATTTCTTGCAGATTATCACCCCTTGACTACTGAATAAAAATTGCTATTTTACACATTTTAGGATTTCTAGCTACACATTTTTTGACCACTGATGACGGAATAAAAAATGCCACTTTTTCACTGAGATTCCATGCATGCTCCCTATCTTCAACACAGGCACCTCATCCAGTTTTTCCAAACTCCCAGTGTTTTTCCATCAGCATGCTTTTGCCACAAAGGGATCATTGTAGAACAAATGAGGCACATCCTCTGTCGGAGGGGCTGGAGCAGCTCCCTGGTGTGCAGTGTCCAGTTCTGAGGATGAGAACCCTCATACAGGGTGGGTGAGATTCCAAGCAGTCGAACAGCCTGATAGCCATCAGCCAGCAGAAAGGACACACTCCTGCTTTGCACTCTGTATTCAGTTAATGCATGGCAATTTGTGTGATTATGATTCTTATCTTAGTTATTTAAAGCAGTTAGAAGGAACTTTGATGCACTGCATGAACCTTGTGAAGGGAAGACTTGAAGCAGCCAGGGTACTGTGTCACTATCTATCAAATATCAAATGAGGCAAGCAGTACAAAGTAGAAATACTTAAAAAGTACTTATTTGCCTAGTTCATCTACTGACTTCAAGTCTGCATAATCACAACAAATATTTCTGAATTGAACTGTAAAAAGACAACATCTGTGTCTGTCATTCCATCACATCCCAAGAATTTAAGCAAAAAAAAAAAAAAAAAAAAAAAAAGAAAATTATGATTTTAAACATGGGCAGTCTTTGCCAGGGTAGATCTCCAGAGCAATAACATGCAACAGACAGGATTGTTATCAACTAAACTAAAACCTGCTCTTTCCTTTGGACATTGGGGCCTTGACATAAAATGCAACTGAAATCTGTAATGTCATTTTAAGTAGCACTTAAATTTCAGTGATATTTGGTGTTCAAATATATTCTTTATATATAAAAGACCACTGCCCAAAGGAACTTGTATCAACAAGAACTGAAATCTTCTCTTCAAAAGAGGATTTAGTAAAAGTGGTTGAATGATTTACTTGAATCAATATTAAAAATTAATCATCCTACAACAATAATATTTATAAAGTTAGCAAATTTTTTATTTTTTATTTTTTAAAAATTTCATATCATACCTAATGTGCATAGAGTTCTGATGATAAAACCAGTTTGGTATATTCTGCTTCTAACCACAGATAAAAAGGTGAAATGTAACAAATTTATTCAAATACTAGTCTCTTGCTATAACAAGAAAAAATACTTTAAAAATTCAAATGTTTTCCATTTCTTCAGAATTGTTTTTCTGATTGTATAATTCCTCAGGACAAATTTTATCCACAAGAAAGTTTTCTAGATTAAAACAAACAAACAAATAAACAAACAAACTAAAAAACCAACCCCCCCCAAATACACCACAGAATTCACACTATCTTGTCATTTGCCTCTTCATTTGTGATCAGTTTCACCTTCAGTTTACAGTGATCGGGGCAACACCCTGAGATGCTTCAGCATCTCTCACCCTCTGGGGCAGAGCACTGTGCTGCTGCACACCTTGCATTAGCTTCTCTTTCTGCAGGCATGAAAATAAGGGAACTGATCAAACTACTACCCAAAAACTGAAGAACAGAATAAAAAAATAAAATCAAAATCCAGTGTGTATCTCCTCAAGAAGTATTTTGTTAGGCCTAACCTCCAAAATCTAGGGTGTTACTTTTCATCCTGATTTTCTGCAACATTTTTTAAAGATAGAATTTTCAATGGCCATAAGTTGTATTTTCTTCTGGCTCCAATTCCATCTCCCATTATGAACCATACCCAACAGCCTGTGAATACTTACATGAGCATTTAACCTTAGGTGCATGATTAATCAGCACTGAAGTCTCAGGTAAAGTGCATGTAGCCCTTAAGACCTTTGAAAACTCTGGAGCACTCTGACTCCAGCCACGTTGCTGTTTTATTTCATGCATCAGGATATAGCAATTCCTTCTGCTCTCACAAATTCCTTCCTCTAATTTTTATTTATTTATTGAGTGAATTGGTACATCCTACTTAAATGCTAAGCCAAATCTCTCCCACTTCACCACCAAGGTCATTAGCACCTTTCCAACAGGTGAGCACATACCTGAAGGAGTTGTAGGAGGGAAAACCAGATGTTTATGTTGCAGACAACTTCAGGGCATAGAAACCCTCAGAAACCCATTCTTGCAATAGCTCCTTCTGTTTCATCCCATTTCTCAGAAGACTGCAATAAACCTGGGCTGGATAAATGTGATCAACATGATACTTTGACCATCTTGACCAAAACTTGACCATACTTTGACCAAAACTATTTGATATATTTACTAATCTAGTATCTATATTTACTAATCTAGTAGAGAAGATTAATTATTAAAACGAGCAAGTGTTTGCAAATGACTAACAAAATGAGACAATATTTTTACTTGTTTCTGCCAGATTTTGTCTTGTTTCTGTCAATAGTTATTAACAAAATAATCTAGAGCTACACCACTTTCATATAAGCATTCTTTAAAATTGTGCCTGCAAAGAAAATACAGGTGTTTTCATGATAATTTACTCTACAGCAAATAAACATCTGTGTTTCAGCTCTGGCTTTTCTGAAAGTCTGTGCCCTGCTCACCAGCCACAGTGACTGAAAAGCTTAAATTTATTTTCAGAAGTGACCTGGGTACACCAGTGCCAAGTCTCACCTTTCTTTAAAAAAAAAAAAGAAGTTGCCATAATGTTGACTTAACCAGAGGATGGATTTTTACTGTTCAGAACCTTACTAGAGGGTGTCAGGCTTCAATGGCAGCACTACCAATGCTGGCCACAACACACTAATTGCCATTTCTAACAATAGGCTTCAGTTCCTTCCAACTGGTCTGCTTTCTTTTGATGAAATGATTTCTGTGACTCTTTATCCAGATGTGTCACTCTAAAGACTAGAAATCTTCCTCGCCTCTTTATTTTCTCCATGTTTCATTTAAAGGAGCTCTGCTGATAAAGAAAAGCCTCCTTTTCTGCACAGATTTAAAAGCTTTAGCCCCAAAACTGTGATTTCATTCTACCTATTATAAAACAAAGCATTTCAGGATGTTGTCATTGCAAACATCCCAGGCTGAGAGAGAGCAGATTGCACATATGTGAGAATTTTTAATCCAGTTTGAGCAGGAAGACAATTTTAAGAACTTACTTCACAGATTTCTTTCCCACCTCTGCTCTCCCATGCTATGAAGTATCCTGAAGAAAGAAAATGGAGATCCCTGGAAGTCATATACTTCCAAGACAATATCTTTTTGACTTCCAGTTATGTCATCACAGAATGCTTGAAGAGAGCAAAGGGGAAACCAGCACACTAGAGAACAGCTCTCTCTCTCTTCTAGTTCAGTAAAACTATAAACATGTAATTTAAGAGCCAAAAAACAAAAAAAATTTAAAATCCCCATACCATACCAACCTGAGAAGTTCCTAGAGTTGGTGTTACTCAGTTTAATTGTTAATTTCAGCAAGTGCAACTACTTAAAAGAGACTTAGCTGAAAGCAAAAGTACAAGACAGAAAATCTCCCTTATCCTGGCCTGAACCAGGACACTTGGATATATCCAAACACAGGTGATCTCAACTCAGACCTTTCCCAAGGTAGTTCCTATGCCATATTATGAATTTGAAAATCTCAGTCCTTAAAGCAACTGTGTTTCTCTGTTCACATAGTTCCAAGGCTAAGGAATTTAGCCTTTCGTTTGCCACAGCTGCTTGTTTCAAAACAAAAGCATTCCCCTCATGCCCAAACAAACCGAAAAGTAACCTTTCTTCACTTCCAAGAAAATTTAAAAATTAAATCCCTAGAGGAAAAAAAACCATACGTAAAAGAGAGAAGGTATTCAATTCATTTTCCCTTCATAAACATGTTATGAGCATCGTTCAGAATCCAACAGAGCAGAAAGCCTATGAAAACAATTTTTTCATTGAACATTCTGTGTCAGGCCAGAACATCTCTGGCTCTTTAGCCTATATGCAGGGAAGAAAATATAAACTCCAGCTTCAGAAGCATGGCTATAACAGGACTGCCACAGTGAGCTAGAATTCTCCACTTATTCCTCTTCCCTGTCAGGAATCATCCATGACCTTCACTAATGAAGGCAAAATCAAGATTTCTATGAAGAGCTTTGCTAGACTTGGGTCCCAGAGTCAGGTGATCAACATGAAATTGCTCACAACTCCATAAAACTTCCCCAGTAATTTTTTTCCTTTTAGCTTATTGTATCCTCTTCTCCTTCTGAATCTCCTTGCAAGTAACCTGGCAGTTGTGGTGCTGCTATCTGTAAAATGCTCTCAAATGGCAAAAGATGACAATACATTAACACCGATGTCTTCTAAAGGAGAAAAAACTAAAATTATGGTGCCATGTGATAACTGGCAATCTGATACAGAACTGGATCTTGAAACAGTAGAACTCCCTACTAGGGAGTGAAGTAATTTTGCCCGGTGTAATGAGCACAGCAGATCTTGTTTCTCACTTTGCCTACCAATGCAAAATGGCAGAAGGGGAAATATGCAGCAGTAAAGATATTTGGAAAAGGATGTGAGATCTCTGAAGCTGAAAGCACCTGAAAAACAACATTGTCTTGGAACAAAGAACTAGCCAGCTTGGCATGTGGCAAGCCTGCACGCAGAGTGAGAAAAAGCATGGATAAAAAAATCCAAAAAAGAATAAAATTACAAGAAAAAGCATTGTAGCTCAAGCACTTGAAGAAATAAAACAAGTTTTATGCCATGGCAGTACCACATCACACGCTGTTTTCCAAGTGTTCGTAATAGTATTTTCTGCCCAGTAGGCTCCAAACTCACACTGAAGCATAGCAAACAAATTTATACAAAGGTCCTAAAATGACAGCAATTTTTTTTAAAGATGTATAGAAAAAACTGTCAGTCTGCACCTACTTAGTGACTACATGGATGTGAGGAAGAAGCTTTGAAGTGATACTTTGCTGCACCTTCCAAACATCAATGAGCAGTCATCTGCATGATTTCTACTTCTCTTCCTCCTCCATGAAGATGGATTAATAAAAAAATCAGTATACCAGCTTAAGTTTAATACTTAAGTAAACTTTTAGAAGCTATGGCCTCCGACTTCTTTCCCAGGAAGGTATATCAGTAGCTGATCAGGATCTCTCCTCATGAAATCTTGCCAGTTCTAGACCCCACCACATCATCCACAAGAATTGCAATGTGAAATTTTGCCCCTTGCACACAAAACGAAGCAAAGCAGCTATATATCATCATTAAAATATTCCTATTGCAGGATCAAGTTAGAACTATGGAGACCTATAGTAAAAACAACAAAATTCAAAATTACCAAATATGCAGTAGAGATTAATGTAAACTGGACAAAGTAACCCAAGTAAAGCCTAACAGTGGACAATGTTAACCACTTTAACCTCAATAAGAATAGTTGCTAATGAGGGAATAGCAGTCAGAATGCCCTCTTCCAAGAATGAAACACAGATAAAAAAAGTTGGCTCATAAATTTATGAATTGTATGCATCAAAGGAGGTTTTACAATGTTATTTCCTAAAAACTTATTTTGACTTCCATAGAGTTCCAAGGAAAAAGCAAAATTTGCAACGTGCTATAAAGTTTTCTCCTGAATACTCAGGGTGCTTACTACATATTTTTCCAAGTGTACTTTGTCCTTCGTCACTAAATAAATACACAGAGGAAAATAGAATCGAGTAATTTTCTATGTAAAAAAAAAAGCTTACTGCCAAGGGATTATAAAAGTCTGTATGAAGTGTAAGAAGGTGACAATGAATTGAATAATTTTATGTCATAAATGATAAACATGCTGACAAAATGTCAGAAAAACTACAATAAAATAACCCCAAAATGCTATCAGAAATGTGAGCAGCTTAGGTCAATGGGGAGATTTTTCCTTTGTTAGACTGTCCCTAGGATCCCCACACAGAATACATCTCTGTTGTTTTGGATTTTGGGTTGTTTTCTGGCGTGCTGTTTTGGTTTGGTTTTGGGGGGTGTATGTGTTGATTTGGGTTTTGTTTGTTTGCTTTTATCTCCAAAGAACACCTTAGCAAAAGCTATCAGCTTTGACAGAAGACAAAAATTCTGGCACTGAACCACAAATTGACCATTACCATAAAAAGAACTGCTAAATGAGAAACCATGTGCTCAGCATAAAACTAATTTCATGCTTTCAAAAGCACACAGTGGCTTCTAGCAAGATAGTGGCCCTGGGACTTGCAAAGACAGATTGGCCAATACGAATGGTGTGGGCTCCTGATGCAGTCTGCTTAGCCAAGCTTTACATGTACTGGCAGTAAATGGAAATTCTCGAATCTTCTCTCAAACAAATACACACTTACCTAAAAATTTAGAGCTGAAAGCTATAAAACAGCTGCCTCATAAATATATTTAGCAGGAAAACACATGATCTGTCCTAGTTCCTCATAAAAAAAAAACCTCACAGCAGTCTTTACATAGTAAGCATAGACAATTGTATAGCAAGAAGAACATTAATAAGTATTTTTTCAGCATATTTCCTTCTTTTATTAAAAGAATAACTATCAGCAAATATAAATATAGCAGGTCTCACCACAAACCAAAGATACCAGCAGAACAGCAATGCTTAATAAGTAACTCAGTTGAACTATTTCTTTGTGTTCTGCTATAGGTGAAATTCTCAATAAAAAACTTTAAAAAAATAGGTATAAAGCCTATTTAGTTTATGATAATGCTTCTTTCAAGCTTAAAGATTTACTACTAGAACTTCACAGGCAACCTTTAGCACACTATCTGTTCCCTTAAATAAAACTTACTGCACTAAATCTCAAATTTAACTGGTTAGAGAGAAGCAACAGTAATTTTACACCCTTCTCAAAGCAAGTAGTCAGTGCAAATGAATTACTGGAAGCCATCCAGGGCATGACAGGTCATAACTTTTAATATTAACAATGACAGACATACACAAGATGTCAAATCCAGCATAAAATTTATTTCATTCTTAACTTCTTAGTTTATCTTGAGAATACGACATCTCTTGTGTTTAACATATCATTATAACTACAATTTGAGGCTTAACAAGCCAGAAAGCAAGCTCTGGTAAGAGGTATTTAGTCACACTGCTAATCAGCTTCTTTCTATAATAATACAGCATCACTGACACGTTTCAAAAAATCATTTAAAATGCATACAAGTCACCTACTGGAAAGATGCCCTCTGCAAACAGCAAGCAATGAAAGGGAGCTTGCCACATATTTAGAATTACTTTTAATACTGAAATAAGAAGAGAAGAAAAACATGCATTATATGCCTTGCCATTTTGCTTATCCTTTCCCCAAGAACAGCTAAAACACAAACTGCATGCACACAGAAATACTGCCAAACATGTAAGCAGCCACTCTTTCTATCACCTCACAAAGCAATTCAGTGAAGTTTAATAATAAAAAATCACGCTCACCTCTACTGGGAAGTCCAGTCCACATTATTGCAGCGTTATTTAAGCAGCTTAAACAGCAACCAAGTTACATAAACAAAACTTCCACTGTGTGACCAATATGATCTACGGTGCTAGAGAGCCTTGGCTCCAGCCCTGATCATCTGTGTGACAGTTCCCTGTTAGACCAGAGCAGCCTCAAACCTTCCCAGATGCCGGCTCATTGCATCGCTCATTGAAAATCCTTCACACGCTGGCAACATTTGAGGGAAGGACAAGCTCCCTCTGAGTCATTTGTAAAGAAAGCAAAGCGATTTCTGTACCTTCATGCCTGCTGAAACACAGAGCACTGTCAAAGTAGAAGTCTGAGGTGAATTTATGCTGAGAAACAGGCAACCCAAGCCCTCATTATCAATGCATGGAATCAGCTCGAGTGATCAAATTTAAACAAACCATTTAAAAAAGACATGATTATGAAAGGCTCTACAGATTCAGCTCCAAGCCACACAGAATGAAGAATCGTCAACCTAGACTGTGTAAATGTTAAAAATAGCTGTCTTTCCTACAATGAACATGAGAGAGAGGAGAATCAGTAGCCTGTATTCTGATAAGGCTCATTATTAGAAAAAGAAAAAAAAATTAATCCAGGAATAAAAATTAATGATTCCTTATAGCTTTTTAAAATGAGATTAATTTACAATTATGAAAAAGAAAAAATAAGTACTTTTTAACCACAAAGTCTATCATACATAAAAATTAAGATATCTACTAGAAGAAAAGATGAATATTTGGTTGAAAAATTTAAGAATACAGCCCAAAGAATATAGTCCAGTAGATTAAGCATTTGTACCAAAAAAACCCACAGAACACAATAAAAAAAAAAGAATTAGCAACTAAAAGCATGACATTACCTGACCAGTGCCTTCACCTTTCAAAAACAACAATAATTTTTAACTACTTACTTTGAAAAATCTCCATGGTTTATCAAATTCATGCTGCCCCAACTTCCCACTATGTAGATCTTTGTCTTTTCAGATACTTCTCACATTTTCTTTCCCAAAAAAGGTAAGAGGGTGTGTGTCACTGTGCAGGTTCACTCCCACAGAGACACACAGCATAATAAGAATCAGATGCAATCAGGACTCTGTTTGAAAGGAAACTTTGCAAGGAAATAGAAAGACACAGCAGTTTCTATCAGAATACCTGTACTGCTATCCAAATGTACTACTGTCATGAGATAACTATGAGAGAAATTTTGGCAGGATCTGATCCCAGATGAGAACGCTTATCATACAGAAAGAGTATCTGATTTACTTTCACAAGATAAAAATAAGTTTTTAAATCTGACTGCATTATTTTTTCCAGTCATTTTAATACAGACTGTTGGCAATGCATACTGAATAAAAATTATGACTCGGCATTTACAGATTCCTTTTCATCACATCCTTAAAAGAGATGATGAAGAAATCTTGCAGCAATGTAGCCTCAGCTAATTTCAGTAGCTCTTCAGGCCATTGCTCAGGTTTTTTAAATCACAAGGAAGACATTCCACACATCCCCCCAACAGGTGCAGAAGTTGTGCCATCACCACTCCTGCAGCAATTCTTAGCTTGAAATCATGGCTGGCAAGCAGCTGTATTTTTGGTCCTAGACTTGAACATCTGATTCTTTGGTGTCTTAAACACTGGTTCTTTACCAAAGCATAACTGCCCCTGAGGACACATTAAACTCTCCAAAAAGGAATTTTGCAGAGAATTTGATACGAGAATAAATTTATACAAGCCACCAGCAAAGGGTGCCAATGGTGGCAGCCAATGTTATCTTGAAACCCTTTTCCACACCACCCAAAACACAACCTCCATAAAATGCTTGTTTTCATACTAGCCACATACTCCCATTTGTTTGCTTACAAATGTAATTCATGTGCTTCCCACCCCCAAAAGAAAGATGTAGAGTCTACAAATGAATAATTACTCTGATAATCACCACCTCCAAAAAAGTTTGGGTCTTGTTTTTTTCAGAGGATTTTTGAATGTTTTGCTCTCATGCAACTTGACATTTACATAAAAACAACTGACCTCAATGAAACAATTTTCCATTTTTTTTCTTGAAAATTACAAGCTTACATATCACATAATACAGATGTAAATATCAAAATATTGCATATTTGCTACTCAAATGCAGAACAAAGTATAGATACAGTTTATAGTTAATAGCAAACAAGAAACTGTCTTTTTCAGCTCTGTCCCTTAATACCAGCTCTCATCATCTTTTTGTAAGGAGTATCAAAAATGGACCAAAACAAAATCCTCTTAATTTCAGAACATCTAATCATGACTGCAGTGAAATAAAAACAGCACTTATCATAAGTACATTTCACATTGTGAGAAAAATATTAACTTAGGTAATATTACATATTTCTTAAGACGTGGAAGATACTCTGGTGGTGAAAAGAATATGGAACCATCTACTAAATGCAATTTTGTACAATAGATCCCTGAATGAGGAGGGAAGTCAACATACCCCACTGTGGGAAGTAAAATGCTAAGTTTCTCAACAACTCACTAATCCAAGATGCATTAAAGGAATGTAAATAACAACAACTAAACCACCACCACTATCTCCACATTGGAGAGAGGTAATACTTTTGGTTTTTTGTGAGAAAAATCTCATCTTTTCCAAACAGAGTAGCCTAATAGAGCAGCAAAACAAGAAGCAAACTCCCTTTCACATAGGGGGCAGAGGGAGAAAGCCCCAATGTATCACTCCATATTGTGCCCCAAGAGAAGCAGCCTTTTTCAACCTGCTTACCAAAAGGTTGGGTGTAGGCAGCAGATATGGAATATAGATCAAATACTGACCTTCAAGTCTAAGAAAGGTTTTGACATAATATGAGAAAGTTCACAGTGCCTTCCACTCTCCTCCTCATCTTCTCTGTAGTCTTGCTAATTCTATGGCTATGCAGGCATGCATTTAGGACTCAGTTCACAGATTTTCAAGATACTTTTGATTGCTTCTTAGCATTCCTCTGAGTGCTTGGTAGAATAATTCATAACTATCTTCTGTATTAAAATTCAGATTATTCTCGGTTTTTTATAAGAATAACAAACATTGATAAGGAATACAAGGACCTGGATCAAGATGCTTCAAGCAAAAATTCTGTTCTCTATTAAAATGGCACAAAGCAGTCTTAAATGGTAGCTAAGTTACCTGTCAGAAAACTAGTCTTGGCTCAGCTAAGGATTCAAACCTAGATACAAAGATCTCCATTAAGGATCAGATTCTTTTGTCAGTTAAAAACTAAGCAAAACGTGCACTGAAATCCAAGTAATGCTCTGCTGTTTCCCCCTGCTGTAGCAGACCATCTTTTAATCCTTCACCCAGTCACCTAGAAAGGTAATTTCTTTACTATTTCATCCTAAAAGGAGTCTTCCTCATATGCACCAGGCCAAAGGTGGGTGTGTGGATTTAAGGGTAGATGAAGTATTTTCAGAATAATTTCTCAACATCAACCAATAGTCAGTTTTACTTTTTGATAAGATGAAGGAAAGTCAAGATGCTTAGAAAAATCAATTATTAATCTAAATTAGATTTTTAAGAAGGTCCTTTTCATTTGACTTAGCTGAAGACACTATCCACCCTCCCTAACTCTAGATATCTGGCAAACTAATATGCAAGTTAGCTAAATAGTCCATGAATCCTTTGAAGGATAAATCTGAGCACTTTAATTGTATGTGTCCCTGCCTCCATTAACTTGAAAGGATGCCTTGACTTCCATCTTAATATGTCATTAAACAAGGAGGCAAAGCAATTCTAATCTCTATTGCCAAGAGCAAAGACAATCTGCCTTCTCCATACTCCCACTCTCAAGTCTAAGATGTTTTACCTTCTCCCTTGCATTATCACTACCAGGCTCTTTTTGTGAGCTGATTTAAGTCAGAAACACAACAGAAGCCTAGTCATTCATGTATTTACTTTGCTAGTTTAACAAATCCCTGGTTGTCTTTGCTGTGAGCCAGATCCCACAACTGTGTGTGGGACCATTCAGTGATTATTTCCTCAGTTGTGCCATCAGGTGAACACGTTAACTTTAAGGACTTGTTCCCTACAAAGTCATAGCATAAGAGTCCACAGCATTTCCAAAACTGTGCTGGCAAGATCAGAGATTTCAGGAGCGAAAAGGCAGAGCTGATCTCAGCTCTGTGCCAGGGGACTTACACCCCAGTCTTACACTCCACTCAAACCTACAGAAAAATCTTCAAACAGGCATTAATGAGTGGCATCTGGACACTAAGGCACATTTGCCTAGGACCCAGGAAAAAGTTGTTCTGTTTTACCCCTTTCTAGAATTCAGGCACCTTCTGTAGAAAAATAACTACCCTATCCATTTCCACAGATCTGTAAAATTTGGACTGTGAATGGTATTTCTAGTACACTCACTTTAAAAATATAGCAACCTTTTCCCTATGTTAGCATGGGAGCTAAGGAGAGAGAATCAGGGAATCCAGCACAAGGTACCAACAAGTGATGAGAATTCATGGAGCACAGTCGGTGTGATCTCCAAATGAGAACTGGGAGAAATATAATAAGTCATCCACAAAACTAGCCACGGCACATATTAACGAGCAATTCGCTGTTATCCCTACAACAGCTTACCTAATAAAAAAGGCTTAAGGAAAATAAAAGTAGCAGAGCAAGCCAACAGCCCCACAGCGGTAGCTCGCTTCTTCCATCGCCCGGGCTGCAGCTCCATCTGGTGGAAACCTTCCCATGGCGCAGCCCCGATGCCCTCAGCCCGCTAAATGCTGCCCCTCCTGCACGAGTAACTCATTAGGTATCTGCTAGAGAATCAGCCTGCAAGCAATCTTAAATTAGCCAGGTCTATCCCATACTCTCAAATCTGGATCCATCTCCTTTGAAGCACAGGTACCTTAAGCCCTTGTTTGCAGAGTGGCAGGTGGGATCCCAGGTACCCAGAGAGGCTGTGACCCCACCCCCAGCTATCAAGATGTGCTGCAGAAAAGCTTTCAAGAGGCCAATTCCAAAATAAAAAGCATTTTGTCAAAGCTGCAAGAAACCAGCCTTCCTTTTCCTCCTTACAAGAAATAACTGATCGGCAATTCATGCTGCAGAGGCAAATACTCACTTTCTTCTTTTCCTGACATTTCATTTATCTCCTTCTGGCAAAAGCCTGGCCATATATCGGATATACAGGCCACAAGGTTAGGGATGGCCTTTGAGAATGGTATTGCTGACAAATTTCAGCCTGAGCTGCAGTAAGACAGGATGGGTAATAAGCAATCACTTACACAAGCAATAATGAAGGCTCTATTATGCAATATACTTTTCCATTAGAATATTGTTTTCATGCCACAAATATTTTTTAATGCCAATCTAAAGAAAATTAGTTCAATGAGTGGATCATATCACCAAAGATGCCTAATTCAGTCAATTAATTTATTGATACTATATAGAAAAGCAGATGTAAACTTTGCTTTATATGCAACTACTTGCTGTGAAGTACCTGAAACTGCAAGTACAGGTATACCAGCAAAATAGCTTCCAGATTTCTGCAATAGGGCAAAGGAGGAAAAATAAACAAGAGTCTACAGAAACAGAGCAGGCTTTTTAGAAAATTATATTGCTAAGGACCTTTTGAAATTTTATGGGAATAGTATCCTTACCCTTAATAAAGAAGTTACTTCAAAGTTATCTCTAAAAAGATAGATTTCAAATATTAAGAACACTCTTAGCTATACATTGTAGAGTATTATTGCCAAGACCTGACATTCCAGTTACCAAATCTTACTGAACTTCCCAACAGTGGCAAAACAAAGTCCACTATGTATTAGTGAAAAATTATGAGCAAGGAATTGAGGCTGTAGCTGTAAAACAGGGGAAGTCAACAAGGACACTTTGTAACAACCTGAGGCCACCTGTCAAAGCAAGGAGGGCAGGAAAGGATGAACATGCAAGTATGTCTCATTGCTTCTGAGGATTCATTTCCATTTTATTAATTTCACATCCATCTTATGAAGACAGAGGAACCACAGTTCAGCAGGAACCTCTGCAGAAAGCTTCCTGGGGTGTGCTGAACTGTTAACCACCTGGTTCATTTGAAGGGGATGTAGTTATTATACCAATGGACTGCTAGAGGTTCTGTATGCTCCCTTCACACTTGGAATAAAGTCTGCTCACCGGTGAAGTGAGATGAGAGTAATTGTTCCTGTACCATCTGCACAATTCATTCTGTTCACAATGTTAGCCAAAGAAATGGGAAAGGCAGACTCCCATTACAAGGGGTAATAATGCTCCAGAGGACATGGATTAAAACTGAGCCTAGATAATGTCAATTTATAAGAAAATCAATTTCTACTTATCTTTGGAAAGTGTCCTCTGTGAACTATATTTCAGTATATTTTGTTCTCCCACCGGCTCTTAAGCAGTATATTAAATTGTCTTGGCAAAATAATAATAATAAACTGCCTATGCATGGTATTTCTTTCCTTTAAATGCCATGAAATCCACATTCTTCAGGTATAAAAACAGAATGCCTGTTTCAACATGCACTGTATAAGACCAGCATAACTGGTAATTAACTGGGATAGAGTCTGGTAGAGAGACTGGTGAACAAAGAAATATTAATTTTATTTCCTAAGATATAGTAACCCCAAAGCACGTATTCCAGCAACTACAAAATATTCTCAGCATCAGAGCATTCATTGAGCAACAGTGCTGGAGCATCAGCTGTGATCCCCAGAAATGACTGCAAAGACACCAGGTACAGGGGTCCAGCTAATGAAAAACAGCAGAAAATATACAATGCAAACACTTAAAACATCTTTGTATCAGCATACAGAGGAAAGGAGATTTAATTAGAATGTCCCATAAATATTTAGTTATTTTGAGAATGCACTCAATTAAGTAATTTGGGTGTTGTTACTCTTCTGGACATGAGACTTAACCAAGTGATACCCTTACATTACTTGATTCTATACAAAAGAAAGTCACGGACTTCAAGAGTCAAATTCAGCTAACAAGTACCAAAATCAGAAACAAAACCCTGTAATGCAGATTTTCCTGTTTCTATACAAAAACAAGAAATGTCAAAGCAAATCTGCTCATATGGCTAATTAAAAAAAAACTCTAACAAAATTAATAAATTCTAATCCAGATTTGAGATCTCTTACTGCATCAGTACCAGGTGTTTCTAAGCAGCAGCTTTTGCTTCACTCCTGAAACCTGCAGCATTTTAATTATGTCAGAACCAAGAAGAATGCCTTGGGATACTTGCTCGAGATGTAAAGAATACTTTTTAAAATGAACTTTGGCTCTCTGAGACACTACAGAATGTCACACACACACACACACACACACACACACACACACATTTTCTTTGACAAAATAAATGCAATGGAAGAAAGTACCTATTTCAACTATCACTAAGAAAGGTATCTTAAAAGTACTCTAACAGGGTTTTTTCAATGCTGTTGGAACACCATAGAAAAAAGAATAATCCTGCAGCAAAATGCTTAAAACTAATGAACACCAAAGGAAGAGACCTTATGACATGCCAGGACTCCTTAAAAAAGCGAAGGAGAGTCACAGCATTCTTACACTTAACAGCCATACAAGACTGAATCATTTGCTCATGGGTTAAATTGCTTAAAAAGGAAAGTAAATACATTTTTCTCAAAATAGCTGAGCTGAGTCTAATACTGAAAAGAAAGAAGAAAAAAGAAAAAAAAAAAAACGAAAAAGGTTAACAGGAACAGAAAAGCACATTTTCACATTTTGTGGATTGCACTTTCATATTATGGATGTTAAATGCATTTGCTCAAACATTTGGGACCTTTGTTTTGCCCAGTAAGAAAGGAGTTGTATTTCAAATTACTTCTCACGTGATAATAAAAACCCAGACCACTGAATGCAGAAACAATGAAAGGGCCATTTTATAGACTCCAGCTCTACTTCTCCTCTCAGCATCACATTTCTTTTAAGAGTTTCTCCAGTAACCATAGCATCTGTGCAGAACTTTGTTTTGGGAACAAAGCAGATGATAACATACATGACTATTTGAACTCACAACAGCTACTTTTAAATAGACCGCATCACTACACAGTCATTAAGAATGCACTTAGGCAATATTGCATTAATACAATTTGGCTTCAAAGGAAAATAAATTGACCAGTAATTCTGAACATGGCAAAATATTATTATTAATCTTAACTAAGATTAGTGGTTAGGGTGGGTGGGGAGCGTAGTTCTTAAAAGCTTCCTCAGATCTCTCAAGCAAAGGCAACATCTCATGCTGATCACGTACCTGTGCTTGTACTTGCAAACAAAGTGCCAGGCGCTGCACTCGTAGGGAGTTTTCCATTATTTAGCTGCTTCACTCTTTTCAGGTGAGACTTCCCATTGTAATGAACTTGAGCTTGTGCTGCAGAGTTCAGCTGTATATTGCACACTTCACAGAAGGAAAACAGGATCTTCTTTT
This sequence comes from Calypte anna, assembly GCF_003957555.1. NCBI lineage: Eukaryota > Metazoa > Chordata > Aves > Apodiformes > Trochilidae > Calypte > Calypte anna. The sequence continues at coordinate 24,240,768 of NC_044253.1, forward strand.
TCTCTTTGCTTAATTGATAGTCCTGTCTGTCATTCCTCAGTCCTTTTTCTTCAAAGCCCCACAGAACAGCTGGTTGATTCATAATCTCATCTTCAAAGACATGGTCAGGACTTAATGGACGCTTCATACCTAGAAAGCAAACAAACAGACAGAATTGTTACTAGAAGCCAACTAATACTACTGACTACTAAATCAGCATTTTCTTTTTTAAACATCTAAACCATATGAACCAAAGGTCAGTTTCAACAAATAAGGTTCCAAATTGCAGAGACATCACTAAATAGAGAAATAGATGCATTTGTGACACACCGCAGAGCTCAGAAGTAACAAGCTGGCAACGCAACACACTCTGCAGGCAGCAACAACTCACAACAACTCATTTTGTTCCACAAGCTCTCTTGTTTTAAAGCAGGCTTATTATTGCATCTCTAGCAGAGCTTGAAATAATTTTCCAATACATTTCTTAGGGCTCACTAAACACTGGTTCCTGAGCTATTTTGCTTTCCAGTGTCCACAGAAGTACCCACTGCCCGAAATACAATTATTCAACTAAATTGGTGCCAACAGGAAAAATATTGAAACACTGGAAAGAGAACAGAGTGTTCAAGAGTATTGAATGCTTTCTACTTTTACATATACCCAAACCTTCAGCCTTCAAACAAATATTAATAAACAGTCCATAGAAGTCCATCAACACTTTCAGAATTAAAATTATTACACAGAGAAATGCCAGCTGGAAGTTAATTTTGTGGGAGTTACACAGAAGCACACTAGATGATGGTCCTTGGACAACAGCCCAAGACTCTGAAATGAGCATTTTTCCCTAAAGAATAAAAACCTCATCATGATAAATGAATCAAGATACACAAAGAAAGATTTTATATATCTGGGGGCAAGGTATGTAGGTTTGTATTTTATTCAAGGCATGCTGCTAAACGAATAGAGAAGGAGGGAGGGCTCTTTATAAGGGGGAGAAGGGCCTAGGGTAACTCAGAAAATGTTTCTGTTCTCTTGCCTAAACAACTTGATGTTTACACTTCGTTCTTTCCCACCTCCACCCAGCCACTCTAGAGCAGCCAAAGGCTGGCTCAGGGGGTTGTGCAGAAATGCTCTTTCCAGACAAAAGTGCATCTAAATTCAGCTTTCAGAAGCCGAGAGGCTTCAGATCCAAGGTCTCTTTTTCAGCACGGGAACCAGAGCAGCACAGGTCTTTGTGCACACTCTGTCAGGTGGAAAGAGTAAGAGGGAAAACACCTCTAACTTGCACAAAACAAAACACAGCTCTCTTTATCCATACCAGTATATTACCAGAAGAAAGTTTGTTTGGTTTTGGTTCTTGGGCACAGGTCCATAACTGGAAGCAACTTCAGAAATAGGTTATTTAAAGAGTCATTTATATGGTGGGATAGAGTATTTCATCATATTCCTAACTCTAGTCTGTGTTTAAAATATTATTTGTGCAAATTCCTCCTCAAGCATAATTCAACAGTTGGGTATCCTAAATAAATATAGTCATGTATTTGTTTCAACAAATAAAAATGTAAACAATGTACTTAAGATATACATCTTGATTACTAAAATTATTTTTAAAAATTGTAGAGTCCATGTAGCAAATTGCTTTTAAAAACAAACACTAGTGATCCTGATAACCTAGGCTAGACACTGTCACACTAAATCATTTAAGCATAAGTATCATATTTCAAGGTAAGCAACCAAGATCCTTGACTCAGCTAAGCTTAGATGACATTTTCATCTGAAAATTTAATCTGCTTAGAGCTTTGGCATTTGTTACTTTTCAATATCTATATTTTTAAACCATAGCTTCTCCTACTGCCCCCTTTGTTTTCTGTGTATTGTACTTCAACAGTGCTGCTGCAGTTTTTGATTCCTGAAATAAAAGGCTTTGAAACACAAGTATTTTTATATTACATTGTTTTAGCTGTAATATTTTATATTACTTAATTATGTAATAGGTAATGGTTTAAAAATCATGTCTTGCCAGAAATCTCATAAATTTGATTGCAGAGAACAAATAATAATTCAAAATACAATTCAGTAATCATGTCAAAAATCTGTAAGAACTTAATGAAACTCAGTTTCAATACATTTATAAGTGGCAGAGGTAAGCATCTGCATTAGGAACATGCATGGAGCAGAAAGTAGATCAGGCAGCTCTTTCTGAGCCCCTGTAACATCAGCAGAATCTTTCAAGGGGGGGGGGGATGTATTTTGTAAAGCACCATCCTGGTACTGCATTAGCCCATTATCAGTACCACATTTTAATGTGTTTTTTTATTTTATTTTCACTACACACACACTCTCCTGAACAGCACATTTTGGATTACTTTCATCCAAGAGAATGAAATCTTTCAGTTGGTAAAGTCAGAGATTACTAAAACATGAACCAAAGCAGGGTTAATTGGGAAAATGAGAACACTTTCCTCAGAAGTGCATGCCTGACATTACCAAAAATGTTTTTAATATGGACACACCCAGAAAGAACAACTGCGCATAGCAAGGGCTCAAACACCACACCTACACCCTTCAGGCAGCATCCCAGCTACCAGCTTAGAAAGAAAATTAACCTTCAGGTAATCAAAAAGAAACCAGTGTGCAGATTTTGCTTTTGTTTTTACCAACAGAATAGTTTAAAACTTGCTTTTACTAAAAAGCCTTAGCTGCATTAACACAGAACAAATGAATCCCTAAACCAATCTCTTGCTACTCATTTAAAACTTTAAACCACAAGCTGAAATTTTACAACATCCCTGGTTGCCTAAAGCTTCGCATCTAAATTAAAAGGTGACCTCATTACAAGCAGAACTCTCCTTCCAACAACTACTGGGAGAAGCAGATGTAAAACATGTCTGAAAATTACCTACATTAAGCATTATAACCCTTGGCATCAGGAGGGCATGCAGCAGCACACTGTGATGGGTCTGACTCTGGAGAGGACTTGTACTTGCAGCCAGAAACCAGACCACACTGGTCCTCAGAACTCTGCTTGCTCCTACACAGAAGTCCCAGCCCTTACTTTCCTGGGAATTAGGACACCTGAACACTTAGTATGGACTATCATCTGTGTTTGAAAAACTTTGCCCAGCTGCTTCTAAAATTAATGAAGAAAACACTGATGGCACCACGCACCACAGTTTTACAGCATGCATATTTCCTACAAATTAATATAGATTTTACCATAATTGATCACTTCTTGTGGTGTGTGGATTTGTTAAAAAAAAATAAAAATGCTGTTATATGAAAGGTCCCGTTTGTCTTTAAAATTCTATTTCCTTCTTTTCTTCTTTAAAGTTAGGGTTGGAAAAACACATCTTTAAAAATACTTTCTGAAATGTCCAGGCTATAGAACATACAGAGCAAATAGAGCTCTGCCTTGCGTCAGTGAAAGAATCTCAACATGAATACAGAGGCATTTTGTAAGAGGTAACATTTCTGTAGAAGGCTATCGGAATACTTACAATTATGACAGAAGCCTGCATATACACATTAAATTGTAACTTTAAAAAATGCCAGAAATGAAAGAACTTGAGCATTCTTCCTATTCTCTTTCCCAATCACTCAAATTTCCGCAAGCATCTGGCAAAAGTGTTTTTCCTTACAGAAGAGCTTTTCACTGCAGACAGATTTTGAAGACTTGTGGATGATAATAATTTTCACTCACCAAGAATCAGACATCAAATGGAGACATTTCATTCCTCAGTCTTACACATTTCTCCATAACATTATCACATAAAAGAAGCAGCTATTGACACTACAGTCAGTGAACTGACAACAAAGAGAATCATCTATTAAATAATCATATTTTGCAAAATCAAACAAATCACTAGGAGTAATAGTTATAGATGGGATTGTGAGGAGTATTATAGATGGGATCATAAAGTATTTAGAAGTAGGCTTAAGACTAAAAACATGAGTATTATTTCATTAAAAGGGAGAAAGGATGGGAATTATCACATGGGGAACATACAGTAGATAGTCTTGCGAGCTCCCAACTTTTGTATAACCTGGATACAGCACAGTAGAAGCCACATCTCAGCTGCAGCTGATACCTAACAATGCCCACAAACTAAAACATCCCATTAAAAAAGGACATGTTTCTGTGAATCACACTGGAGTAACATGCACATTACAAAGGCAGTGCTATGTCACTATAGTCGTGACTACAACAAGTTGGGACTAGACCCAATTGCAAATTTAAAGGTGACAATGTGAAAACAAGCAAAAAAGCAGGAAACCAAGAGCATTCAAGTATGTCAGAAACCACCCTGGAATTATCTTGAAAAATCAGTCTGCAAAAGGATTGTAGGCCATACGTACTTTCATAGGTACTTGAAAGTTTGCTGCTTTCTCTTGCAAAGGTAAGTTCTGCTTCAGAACAGATTTACTAATTTTTAAAGAGATCAAAATTAAAAGAGGAAGCCATGCAAGCACAAGAGCTTGTCAGGCATTTGACGTAAGCTGCTATGAGACTAAACAAATTGTCCTCCCATCATGTTTCCTCCCCAGTACACAGAGCTGTGCTCTATCTGAAGTAATCCTGCAAGCAACACAGAAGCAAGATTAGTGATTTATGACACCCCATTAAAATTCTTAGGTGTCATGAGATACTCTGTTAGGATTTCTGAAACCACATCTTCTCAGCCGTTTACAGCTGGCCAAGAAATCTAAGCATGCACAACCTTTGTACTTGGATGCTCAAGGCAATTAGCCTTTCAATTTATTAAACAGAGCTGTGCTTTCAGAGGAGCCACAAAGCAGTACTACGTATAATACACTGCTATAGGTGAGAATGTGCAAATCTTTACTCAAAGGAAATAAGCTTTGGTTATCCTAATGAATTAGTGATGGTTACTTTTTCTGAGTGCTGGTATAAACTTTTATAATGCTTATTCCTAATTAGTTGATACTTCAAAGAACAACTATGCTGGAAACGTAATTAGACTGCCATCCCTCTGTGGATCAGTGCCAGGTAAGCTAAATAGAAAATGTGTTTTAACAAGTTACATATGGGCAAAGATAATTGTTTCCTTTAGCCTTTGGAAATAATCAAGTTACCAAAGACACAGGAACAAATATAAAAATTAGCTGGCTTTCTATAAGCGCATTTCCAAAAAGGTTCATTCAGACTACCAGAGGGGAAAAAAAAAAAAAGAGAAAATAAAAGACACAAGACTGAGCCTTTATTATATAAGCACCTCTTATAGGGGAAGAGATAGAGATATAGTTCACGCAGATGGACCAGTGAACTCCACATGCATGCTTTTTAGTCTTGCACTAAAACAAGTATGATTCTATAGGTCCTTATCTCTGCTGTAAAACACAAACACAAAAACACAAACAAAAAAACCCCAACCATCTTGAATACCTCCAGAGCATTATTTAAAAGCACACACTAGAAGTGCTTTTGAGAAGTCTTATGACCTTTCTCATATTTTTAGACAGTATTTCCCAAACATAGATAAACTATTGAGGGGCATATGGTTTGCACCATCTGGGCAACAAGTTCTATTGGGATACTGTGGTGAACAGCATATGCTGGTGCACAGTATCCTACAGTGTTAAAAAAGCACTAGAGACTATTTTGAAGCCAATCTTGAAAAATCCCCCATATGTTTAAGGGACCAGTTTCCTTTCAGAAGATGTGTTCCTGTTTCTCTCAGAACAAATTAAAACAGAGAAGCACCATGTTAAATATTGGTCTTGTTCTGAAATTCCTCATGGAAGCATCATATTCTCTAATGTCAAACATTACCCATTTATACAGATTTTAGGAACTCTTCCTTAGTTCTGCCTTCTCTACTCAAAAATCACAGAGAATGTTTTAATTCAAAACTAGAGTAAAGACTGGATGGTTCAAAATGTAGATATATTTTTTTCCTTGTGACAGATACAGAATGATCAGTCAATTGTGGCATATTGAACAAATCAGGTTTAATTAAATTTTTGGCCTGTATTTTGAGGCTGGTTATCAATGTGAGGAGGAAAAGGAAGCTAGCTTGCTGTTCTTCTGAATGAAAAGTTTTGAATGGTGTAGTATGACAAATGTCTGACAGCCTCTTCACTAACACATTTTAGAGTATTTAACATTTGAGCGAGATTCTCTTTAAACTACAAAAGCAGATGGTTGTTTCAAAACACAGACATTAGTTGTTCACTATAAGGTAATTCAGAAAACTGAAAACTAGTATTCTTCTTTGTTTAACCAGTCTTAGGATTGCCCATGTTAATGAAACCTAAAATTAGACAAACTGTACTAGACTGTGAACACAGCTAAATGGAAGTAAATAAAAATCACTCTCAACTTGGATTATCACAGTCAGTTGCATGTATATGTAGTGAGCTCTAACTGTAAGATTGTTTCTTTCCTCTTTAGCCCCAGTATTTACAGACTTTTGGCCTGTTCAATAGCAACAAGGATAGGTTTACATATTGACTTATTTGCCAAAGAGGTAACATACCAAACTGCTGCCAAGATAGTCAGGTCAGAGTCCATGGAGCTATCTTGGATTATGCTTCAAGAGTTTTCTAGTGTTGTCATAACATGATTCTGTTTGATGAACCACTTGACAAGTTGGTGTCTTCTACTCAGGAGTCTGTCATTAAGCCATTACTTACCTTCAGTTAACTTGCACTCTAATTTAAGTACTCATCTAATGGTAGAAGAACAACTGGATGCCCAAAGTGTCCAAAGGATGGTGTTGTATGCATTCTTAATGTCCTCCCCTGCCATGCACAGGTTTATCAGAGAGAATAAACCTGCCAGGAATACAGCTACTCAGCTTCCTTAGCATTCTCCATCAACAGGTGGATACATCTCCATCCATACAACATCCTGAACAATCACCAAGTGTGATATCTGCACCACATTCAGCCAAGTACCAAATGGTCCAATCTTTGTGCTTTAGCATCCTCAGCAACAAGAGTCCACAATATACCAGACATCACCAATTGTCAGTACTGGGTCACATTTATATCTTACTTCATTCAAGAACTTAGGTTTTCTATGAAAGACCTAAACCTCAGATATTCTGGAATTCTAGAGCAACATCAAAGAAGGACCAAAAAACCCACAAAAACAGAGACAGACTGGACTCAGATAAAGCAAGGATTAAAACATATCATGTGCCAAAAATGCAGGCAGCCAGCAAATAATAACAAGAATAACAGCAATAATAATAATAGTAAAAAATAGGTGGGATGATTTTAAAAGGCTAAACATGTGAAAAGTAAATTTATTTTAATAACAGCTGTTCAAAAAGTAAATATAAAAGATTTTAAACTTGATTTTTCCAAGTAGAAAAACTAAAAAAGTGAGGGTTTTTAAAGTGTATTCCTGATTTTTCCCAGTTTCACAAGCTGCTTCTTTGGTGCTAGGAAATGGTCATATCAATTACTAATTTAACAAAATATATTAAATTATATTGTCTCTAAGAAAATTTCTAAGACTGTTTCCTAAATCTCTACACTTCTACGAAGTTCTTAGACTGCTATTTTTCACCTTTATCTTTCAAAGGACTCTGTTCTTCCCCATAGACCAAAACACCTACATTGAATAACACAAAAGCTCAATTAGAAGCATCTCCACCAGATTTTAAAACTGATTTTACAGCGAGATTTTTTTAAGAGAACAAATCACTGTATGTTTTAGAATCATCTCTTAAAACAGAAAATAACTTAATGCCCACTGTAAAGTAAAGGACTTAACTAATCAGAGAAGTAGTACAAGATGCAAGATATTTCTATTGAAGTCTCTATTTTAATAATTATAGAATTTTTTAGGTATGAACTTGTGTGAATAAAGATCAAAACTCACTGAAACAATAGGAGATTCACAGTGAGTATTTGTTGCATTATTTTGCTTAAGCATCATCACAAGTGCAGAGTTTATAAAGCTTTGGTTTCAGGAAGCAAAAATAAGTTCCTACCTTTCTCAAAAATATCAAGAATTCACTTGAGCATAAAAGGAAGTGAAAAGGAATAACAGCTCCTCCACATTGTCCCCAAGGGGTCAAGAATCAGTCCAGTCTTGTTCAAAACATTCATCAGTGATCTGGATGAGGTGACAGAGTGCATCCTCAGCAAGTTTGCTTATAATACAAAGCTGGGAGGGGTGGCTGACACTCTGGAGGTCTGTGCTGCCATCCAGTGTGTCCTGGACAGGCTGGAGAGCTGGGCAGAGAAGAACCTGGTGAGGTTTAACAAGAGCAAGTGTAGGGTCCTGCACTTGGGAAGGAAGAAGCCCAAGCACCACTATTGGTTAGGGGTGGACCTGCTGGAAAGCAGTTCTGAGGTGAAGGATGTGGGGGTCCTGACAGATACCCATGAGCCAGCAGTGTGCCCTTATTGCCAAGAAGGCTAACAGAACCCTGGGCTACATAAAGCAGAGTGTGGCCAGTAGGTTGAGGGAGATCACTCTGCCCCTCTACCCTGTCCTGGTGAGGCCAAGAATGCTGGAATACTGCATCCAGTTCTGGGCTCCTTAATTCATGAGAGACAGGGAACTACTGGAGAGAGAGTCCAGAGGAGGACAACAAAAATGGTTGGGGGATTGGTACATGTCTCCTATGAGGAAAGGCTGAGAGAGCTGGAAGTCTTCAGCCTGGAGAAGAGAAGGCTGAGGGGAGATCTTGTTAAATCTTCATCTAAAGGGTGGGTGCAAGGAAAATGGAGCCGGGCTCTTCTCAGGAGATCCAGTGACAAGATGAGGGGCAATGGGCACAAGCACAATGGGCACATAGGGAGTTCCATTTAAACTTAAGAAAAAACTTTTTTACAATGAGGGTGACAAGGCACTGGAACAGGCTGCTCAGAGAGGTTGTGGAGTCCCCTTCTCTGGAGATATTCAAAACCCACCTGGATGCAGTCCTATATAATGTGCTCCAGGTGATCCTGCTTTAGTGGGAAAATTGGCCTAGATGACATCTAAGGTCACTTCCAATTCTGATAATTCTGTGAAGGGAAAGCCAGAGGAGACAGTTTTCTTGTTCATACAGCATGTCTGACAATGCTAGGAGCTGAATAAAGCTGTACTGGTAACCACTGATTCAACATAAAGTCTGGTAATGCTTCAAAAGAACTCTCAGACACAACAGCAAGAGCTTTGAGGACTGTTTGAAAAGAATAGCTGGGCATGAAAAATAAGCTACATTCAGAAACAGCATGAAATGGACATATATTGGCTTGCTTGACAGCACTAAGAATTTTGAGGGAAAACTCTGCTCAAAAGGGCAAGCATGACCAGTGGCACTGGAAATCAAGCTAACGCGCACCTAAAATGATGTCCCCATCCATAAGAGACTGTCAACATCCATATAAACTGCTGTTTCTGTTTTGGAACATTAAAAAATACCAAGAGACACGTTTCCTTATAATACAGAAGTCAAGGACTATAACGTATATTGTGTTATTAACAGCATAAGATTTATGATTAAGTTAAGAGAATGGTCCAGCTGTTAGTGGCAGACCATAAGAACAGGCAAGTGATTCGCCTGGTTTGAATTCACCTGCAGGAACAGACCGAAGTAAAACTGGTATTGCCTGGAATGTAACCCTTCACTTCCCGTTTTCCTTGTTTAAAGAAACCACTGTAAAGCATTTTTGTGCCCATTCTCAATGCAGAGGCCCCTGGTGAATTCTAAAATACAGTCTATTTCCTTCTCTAACTCCTCCTGCCTATCCACACACTTGCACAGACCTCTCCTAAGATTGAGCTGCCTGTCACCTCTGTCTTGAAGTGACTGCTGCTTGCAAAATCCATTCTAAATATGCATCTCATTTCACATTAAAATACACATTTCCACTCAGAAATAATGAGGCCCCTTTTCACTGTTTTTGTTAACATTTCCCACCCTGATCCAGAGATAACACATGCATGTACTTCCATGTTGCAGACACCCATTCTGCTCTCCCCTCAATTAAGAGCCTGTTGCACTGAATGCATTTGCTCACACAAATTTGACAGACAAACCCTCATTTCTTTGCATGCAAGTCAGTGCATCCATACTATGCAATCTAATTTGGGTTTGATTAACTTTAGATGTACTCCTAACATTTAAATTTTAATATCAAGCTGAAAGGTAGTACTTCAAATTAGAATTCATGTGGGCTTTTGCTTGGTTTTCTTCCTTTTTATTATTCATTGTATAAAATCAGTATATTATTTGCATATCATACTTAAGAAGCAAAAACACTTGAAGAGACTCAGACAGTATATTCCACCTATTACAAAATCTTGATACCAAAGAACCATTGGCAATTCCAACAGCACTAACTTGCACATTTTAAGTCCTGCACTCTTGTAGATACTCTGCACCAAGCATCCTGAAGGTACTGAGAAAAATAATAATCAGATCAGCTATTAGAATCACTAAAGTAGATGTCATCTCATTAAACTGTTGCTTTATGCTCTTTTCAGCAGATACACAGACCATCTAATTGCAAATAAAACAAGAGATACTTAGCACTTAGAGCCAGGGACAGAGAAGATGAAGGGAAGTCACCTGTGGGTATCCTGATGGTTTGCACTTCTGTCTGTGCAGCTCCCACCTGGGAGAATGGAAAAAGGGAGCAGAAAAGGGCCAAGAAATGTGCAGTTCCAGTCTTGCATCAAAACTATAGCATGTTCTTTTGCAAGTCATTTTACACCTTTGTTTTCAAGTTGTCCCTATCCAAAGATTAAAGCTCTGCCAAAATAAGGGCCATTCAATTTCACCACCAAAATGAAAAAACTATAGAATAGTCACCTTACTACTCATATTAGATGGACCAGAGACATACAATTCAGCTTTTGCTGATTACTGCATGAAGTGAGTTTATCCCTGTGTTAACTGAAGACCAACAGCAAGCTATACAAACTAACAAGCAGTGTCTTGCTTCGGACATTTACAAACATCAGAATGCTTATTCATGACAGTCCCACATATCATCTGCCATACCAGATGGTGACTGGTGGGATGCTGATTTTGTCCTAAGGCAGTTACCACCCACCAAGTTAGTATATGCAGGGCTAAACAAAAAAAGCATGTGCCATCTGCTGTCAAGTTTATAAGACTTTTTGAGCCCTACTAGGTTAGTTTATTTTAGACCAGACAGGTCAGGAGGCTATTGCTCTCTAAACACCCAATAAAAGAACAGGAAGTTGCACTGCAACAGACATGCAGGAAATCAAGAACATGTTCGAATGTGCTGCCATGCCCACCCTGAACACCCTGAGCACAGCAAGGGATTCTCACTGCCATCAGTGGAAAAAGGCACAGACAGCCCGCAAGTTCCAAAGGAATCGCAGGGAAGCCAAGATCAAGAAGCGAGATAAAATTCTGCAGAATTTAGATTTTGTTGGTCTGAAGAAATTGTAGAAATTTTCTTTCCTGCTGACAGGATGTTTTTTTCTGCCTCCTGTCCTTGCATCTCTCTACTGCTATCATTTAGGCAGCTGTTCATCTTAATTTCTTGCCCAGCCCCAGCTCTTTTCCTACTACGATATCTTTGTAGATTCTTGTCATCCTTGTGTTCCTATGCTGTCATACTACATACACAGAGGAAAGTCAATTTAAAAGCAGTACAAGTGTGACATCTGCCTGCCTCACAAACCACTCAAACTTCCTCTTGCTTCATTTGCCATATCCATTTATAGATGGTTAACAGAGAATACAGCAGTTTCCCCAATCTGGGAATTAAGCACTCAAAGAATATAAAATAATTCTACCCATTCTTTTTAAATCTTCTAATAAAATCACTTCTTGTGAATTTCAAGAAGATCTAAAGCAAGAGAGAAAACAGAAAAACACTTTGACTGGTCCATTTTTCCAATCATTGCTAAACCACCAGATACATGAAACCCTTTCACTGAGACAGGGAATTAACCCTTGCACAAGTATAATAATTATATCACTGCACAGATGCAGAAAAAAAGCATTGCCTACGATCACCCCTTAGGAAAGGAATTTTCAAAACACAGCTCAACTGCCTTTAAATCATTAATATCAGAGAAACAGAACACAAATGAGAGAGATCATAAGGTCTGTACTGCACAGTATTGAGAGACAGGGGTTGCAAAGGTCTCTGCAGAGGCCCTGGTGCTATAGCCACGGCTGCACTGGCAGATTCTCCTGGAAGCCCAACTGTGGATCCTGAAGAAAAACACCCAAGGTGCATCACTTCCTCCAGCATTCATTCATACCACAAAGAGCAGAATCAGGGCAGAATAACAGAATACACCAGCCACCTCCAAATGACAGTTTAGCTCCTAAGTAGAAGCCACCTAAACCAAGAAAATACAGAGAATTACATGCAAAGATAAGGTTTTGTCATTCCTGTCCCACAACACAAGCAACCAGGGTCAATGAGAGGCACAAGGTAGACTTTGTCCATGCTGCCCAACAAAAAGTCTCCTTACTCCTTTAAATGAGTGTTGATACAACCATCACTTGCTTTAAATAATCTCAGACCTCTTCCTCTACTGCAGAGATTGCAAATGCCAGTCTGCATCCTACTGCACATATCTGCAGATCACTTTTTTATTAAATGTCTATGCAAACATGAATGTAATTAAAATTCAATCCCTCAATGAAGTTTTTAACACAAAAAGATCTGACAAATAAAATTACACAAGTCACAGTCTTAAACTGCAATCTTGCACGGAGTACAATTCCGGCACCTCCTTAGGGATATAAATATTTTTCCACCTTTCATTTTACAGATATGAATCTGAAGTCTTCACAGAAATTCATGCATGCTGCACCAATAAAAAGTAAAATGTCATTTTTTAAAGGGATAAACTCCTGATGAAGGCAGCCACACTGAAAATTGGCCATTAATCCCCCCTGAATAAATATAACCCCAAGAAAGATGGAAGTGTGAGAAGAATATTTTTTTTTGCACTTGAAAATGCTGAGGTGCACAACAAGAAGCTTTTACTTCCACATTTACAGCTGAAGCTATCCTTCAACAGCCTATTTAACTCTCATGAGATATTTCTCTCAAGTCATTCACTTCTCAAAGCCTTCTGCAACTTGAAGATTGCAGTAGAGCTGACTTTTATGCCTTATTTCAGTAGCTCTCTTTCCTTTGTCAAAGCTGTCACATTCCTTGGAGACATTTGGTAGCTTTTCAACTTACTAAACATTTCTTGATTAATTAATGTCCCAGCTTCATAATGCAAAACATCTTTGTGATAAACTATTCCTCTAATAGACCCACAATTCAATGCAGACCTTTCTCTCTCACACTATCTTACCCAGCTGACCTGTGCTCAAATTATACATTGCCAAATAGCTGATAACAGTTTTTGCTAAAAGGCAGATTCAAACACACAAACTGCTTTGAAAGAATACTTAGACTGATTATGCCTCATGTGCTGACATCACAACCATGACATTTTGAAACAATGAACATTTGGAAAGCTTCACTGAAGAAAAACTGATTTATCAATCTTGCTTATGACACTTCACTCATCAGTTCAGGGCTGCCAGCTCTCAGAATTATATCTTGCAGTAAGTATTACGCATTTTTTTAAGCCTGGCTCATGCAGTCATAAAAATCCCTAGAAACTCTAGTTTTTTTAAATATCCCTCTAATCCTTGCAGAGATGACTGAAAATATGAACCCTAAAGGCTCAAAATTGAGAAGGGAATTAAAAAGACACAGATTCTGATTTTCTTCTTGGGCCTGACAAGATTTTTGAATTTTCAGAGCTGACACTATTTCTGGCAGCTAGGCAGGAGTACTGATGTTCTCTCATCCATGCACTTGATCAAGTCCTGTAGTGCTGCTATGCTTTATCACTGTAAGAAACCACAGACTTTAAAAAAAAAAGTTCTCTTTCCCTGGTCTATACAGTCCATAAATGCAACAAAAGGCAGGCACTTCCTCTTCTACCATGGTCCTATAACCTCCCCCTTATCTTAGCCTTTATTTTCCAAGACTAAGGAAGTCTTCTCACAAAAAAAAAAAAAAAAAAAAAAACAAAACAAACCAAAAACCAATAATCTCCTTTCCCCAGCCAGAATGCTTCTCTGCACCCATCTCACTCTGAACCCATCACTAGGAATAATCTTTCACTTTCCTGAATTCCAGGGTGGGATTCATCATTTGCAATTGCAACATTAATGCTTCCATATCCCTAAAAAGCAGGGAGCTTAGGCATCATGTTTAACAAAATACTTACAACTAATATGAAAATATTTTTTTTTACTATTCATTTAATCATGTTTCATTAGGTATATTAGGTTGTTAGATATAATAATTAAATAAGTGAGATTTCCCAGCTATCGTAATTCAGCTAATGCTAAATGGCCAATTCAGTCAGTAACCCAAACTGTCAATTAAATGCCATTTTATCGTTTTCAAATATTTATCAGTCCTTAGCTAACACGTGGACAAAGAAAACCCAATTCAATTGTGGGCAGAAACAGACTGTCATCTGGCACAGGAAACCACATGGGAAAGAAACTGAAGTTCAGAAATCCCAAAAGATACCCTTGAAAAGAATGAATATTAAGGATTTAGTTACTAGAATAATTTCCAAATATATATTTCTGCAGCTTTTCCAATTGCATTTTTTATTTTCCCTTGGAAAATCCTGATTTGTAGTCAAAGTTTTCTTTAGAAAATAGATTAGTAAAAATGCTATTTTCTGGAATTGCATTGTCACTAAATAGCATTATGATTACTTGTTTCAGAACTGTCAAATAAGCATCACAAATGGAATAACTGAAAACTTAAGAATTCTGCATTTTACAGGGGCAACTTTCAAAATTTTTTTTTGTTTATTCGTGTTTAACATTTCAAGACTTTACCCCAAATTTAGAGCAGGATTCAAACCTGACACTGACAAGTTAAGTGAGGGAGCAGCTTTTGTTCCCAAACACTTAAAACCAAGAATGTCTTTAATTCAGAGTCCATTTGTGTATTAGGCTGGATACTACAAAAGTTTTTTCAATCCTGCCCATGTTTTGAACTGGGGCATGGCTCAGGTGGCAGCTGTAGCTGTGCTAGAGATATTAAAAAAGTTTTCAGGAAATGGGTCTGTATCCTAATCCTCACTTTCCCCCTTTAGTATATGAAGAATTTCTGCTTTTTTTTTTTCCTCACTTTTAGAAAACAAACAGACAAACAAAAAACCTAGAATAAAGAAGAAGAGAAAAGCAATAGGCAGATATCAGCATTCTAAAGACTAACCCTGTAAATCAGTGCAACTTCAGAGGCTATAACAGAACCTTCAGTCACAACATAACACACGGTATTGATCAACCTGGAGCTCTTGACTTCTAAAGGTTTATATTGGATCATGACAATTCCCATGAGAATGTTATGGGACAGTAAAAAAATAAATTTTTTTGAGTTTCTCATTTCATAGTTATAGCCCTGCCTTACATTCCTCCCACTGCAAAATTTCCTCAAGGAAACTGGAGAGTACAAAGAAGGGGAAAAATCTCATGTCTTCTTTTGAGTTTGCCCTGCTTCATAAACTCCATGGACGAAAAATTCACACAGCTCATCACACCTCTAGTCTATCAACACCAGAAACAAAATTTAACAGATTACTTTACCCCATCTCCTATGCTATCTTAACTTTGGTAGATAGTCCTTGCACAACACCTTGAACAAGCATGACACCATGATTTTCTAATGCTGCTGCTGGGCCAAGCATGCATACACACTAGGACAGATTCTCTCACTTAATCATTCCCTGAAGCAGCAGCAAACCAGACATCCTGCTACCCAGATGCACTAAGCCAATACACAAACAATTTTAACTCTCAAGATGTCACCTGCAGGATAGTTACCACTTATTGGAAATCTGTGTTATCCAGCTTTGAGAAGAAAATGTCTCTGGAAGTAAGAAAAACTCTTGCATTTCAATAACCAAGCAGTATCTATTACTTTTGTAAGAAAAGAAATTAAAATAGAAGAAATCACAGTGTCTTGGCTCCAAGAGCAAGTAGAGGTAGGTCACAAGTTTTTTGTGATGATTTTCTAAAATCATTTCACTCTGCTCTAATGTAACTGCATTCAAAGTCTCCTCTCACCATGCACTGAACAATGTCCTCCAAGTTCTACAGGGATGTTCATCAATTACTTCTACACCAGGTAAAGTTTTTCTAACTGCATCTTGAATTATACTACAAATTTGAAGAAGATCCATACCTACTTACACTTGCTATAGCATTAGGTATGTTTACATCAAAAGGGAAAAAAACCTAATCACTAGTGACTCCATTTTTGCTCTCAGAACAATCTGTAGGGGTAGTACACAGGCTGATATATTGCCTGCTCCTGCCACGAGAGCTTATCTAGATTGTCTGAATGAATCCTGAATAACAGCAGAGGAATGGTTTATTAATGCACATTTTCTAGATATGAAAAACATTAAGAAAACCTGAAACTTTGCAAAGCTCTTATTGCAGCAATGACCAAAAAAAGAAAAAACAAAACCAAAAAACAACAACAAAACAACAGCTGCCAGTTATTCTCAGGCTATCGTAAATTCATTATTATGTGATGAAACTTCCATTCTTGAAATACATAGAGACCCTCTGAAATAAAGCACACTACACATATTCACAGAATTTATTATAGATAATAAGGATTTACTTGCCATTCTTAGGCATTAACATTAACAATTATTCTGAAAACCAGCTCATGTCGAATACCAGCTCAGTCTGTGTTTTGCTCGTTTGGTTGGCTTTTGGTTTTGTTTTCTTTTTGGTTTGGTTTGGTTTTGCTTTGTATTGTTTGGATTTTCATTTGGGTTTTGGGGTTTTTTAATACCTTAATGGACTTCATATTCTGTTGATAAAAGGCATGAACAAGGAAAGCATCAGCTGTTTTTCCTCAGCCAAATCACATTAATAATTTACCACAGCATACTGCAGAACACTGAAATAAAAACACTGCTATTTCTCCAATGTGCATAAAAATCATAGGGAATTTATTCAGTGAAAGCTATATTTGATATAGGATTAATGAATTATATTTCAGATTTATTCCTGCGCAAGAGAAATGGTTGGGAACAAATAAATCAGTGCCCTAAAACTCTGTCAGAGAGTGAACTCATTTGGGAACTACAGCTGTTGCGCTTTAGAGATTTGGATTAAAATCCATCATTATCTTTCAGTTAATACTCTTTCATGGACCAATCAGCAGTCATATGGTGTTTACCAACCCTGGTCACTTAACCCACTTGAATGGCCTTTGTGCTATAATTTGTACTTCAATACAATCAGATTACTTCTAATCTAAATGATTTGCATCCTTTATGGGACAGATAAACGCTAATCCCACGGTTCCTAAAACATAGCAGGCCTAAACAGTGCCAGTACAGCATCCACTGTGTTCTGTTTTAAGAGAATATTTCATTCAGGTTGAGAGATACTTGATCCGATCACACTGACCCTGCCTTTTAGATGGTCATAGCAAATTGCTTACATAGACAAAGCTGAAAGATTTATCAGCAAACTCCACTACTCAAATATACAAAATCAGCAGCATTTAACCAATATATTAATACTTAGAAAATACCTCCTGATAAAATTTTTTAATGGGAAAAAATATTATTTTGAAGTAGGCTAAGCAAGCAGAAACATTTTAAGCTCCTTGCTGAATAAGGAGTTACACATGGGAACAACCCACAGTCCCCCGTTCTCAATTTTAAGTCTACTTCTTCAGAATGATTTTACAAGGATTCAAACATTTAAAAAGTGTCCTCAGTCATTCCCGTTCTTCAGTTAATCTTGGATGACACTTAGACTCATACTGTAGTGCAATTTCTTCCAACATCTAATTACATTTAACAGTAATACGCTTAGGCTCTGATCTCACAAATGCTTCTGCACAGGTGGATCAGTGAGCATGCGACAATCATCCTAGAAAAAGAGGGACACAGAGATGCAAGTACATTTGTATGACTGGGGCTAGGTAAATCAGTGTATCTGTATCTTGAAAAATACCAGTAAGGAACAAGAACAATTGGATAGTTAAGAAATAACCTCATGGTGACAGCATGTATACAAACACTTTCATACATAAAAGTATTACAGATTTGATTCGATTATATTCACACAGTTACCAAGAAACATATTTCTTACCCAGGAGAATTTATAACTCAAATTCCAATTCCCATGCCATGGGAACATACCATGTTATAAAATAAAACAGATCATATCTCAAGTTAACCCAGGACAGGACTACTCAGCCCTGGGTAAAACATTCCCAAAGAAAAATTCAGATGCTGAGTGACCCTAATTGCATCTGTAGCTATTACTTTATGCAAATCTAAACAAATTTACTTACAATACCTCAGCACAGTGCTTGTATTTAATATTAATTAAAACTCTTTCCTAGTTGATGACCTAAACTAGAAAGCAAAAGTCCATTTCCTTACCATATCCTCATTCACATGCAGAGCTGCTCTCAGCAGGTGACCTCAGTCTACCTTGTAACGATAGGCAAGATAACACACACGAAAATAAAAAACCACCACCATGGAGGAAGTTCTATTTTGCAACTGAGATACAAGCATGACACACAGACTTTTAAAAAGCATTCATCCAGATTTGAGAAGAGTGATGCAGATCAACATATATAGCAGGACATAGGGCAGGAAGGACATTGCTGCGTGGAATTTGCCATTCTGGCACCAAGTATTTCCAGGGTTATTCAGAGAATGGCACGTATACTCCTTACTCCACTCTGGAAACAACTCTTTTAATGTTCCTCATACTTTGAGCAGGATCCCTATTACATACTACAAACCAGCCTCCTTAAAAGGTCTAGCAGAAACTACAGCTTGTTTGACATTTTCCAGAAGTTGTAACAATCTCAAAAATGCTGGGAAAACTTTCATAATTCACTTGTAGAATTACAAGCTAACACATCACCAAATATAGATTTTAAGAGGACTGATCTACCATACCAAGAGCAGTAATCATTGCTTTTCACTAATTTCTCAAGCTCTGCCACAACTTCAGAAGGTTAGGGTTTTCCTAGAACACTGTATATCTGTTCTCTTCAGGTCAATCATGAATAAAGTGCAAACTGCAATTGTAAAATGGGAAATCACAGTTTCTGTTCTATTGACACTTAAAAGAATGACAGGAATCCAATGTCCAGAAGCTGAAGATACAGCAATGATCTCCACAGCCCACTCACACAATTAGATGCACTGCCAGTGCTTGGAGGACAATGTGAAGAGTTTTTTCCCAGATATCTGAAAATTCATGGACTGGCTGTGCTGAAGACTGTTGGTTCCAAAAGAGGCTGTGAAGTCCACAAATACTAAGCAAATATTTATGAATGAGAAAGTGATCAGAAATTTGAAGGAAGAACTTAAATAAATAATGGATTAACAACAGGCTATACAAAGGGCATTACATTGCCCTCTATAAACACCAAACTATCCATCAGAAACCACATTTCCCATCAAGGACATAGGTAACAGTCTTTGCTTACAAACAGCAAAGGTACCACACAGTACCTCAGCAGCAGGCGATAATTCTAAAAACAGAAACTATGAAGCTGCACAGCAAAATAAAAAGGACCTCTCATTCCACTCCTGTATTTCAGATGTCCCCCCCAGTCTGCCCAAACAGACACCAAATGATTTCTGCAGATAAAAACCAGGCTGAAATCAGCTTACTTCTGTCAATAACTCCATTTTTTCCCCTTATCAGGCCAGGATAAACACTTAACACTTAGACCACTTAAACTATTAAGAATCCAGAATTAATTAAACTGAGGTTTACAGTATCATAATTGAGACTATCAGAAACATTATGTCAAAGACTTATTTCATAGAATCATAGGATGTCAAGCATCTCAAGGATCAGCTTGTTCAGCCCTTCTAATATTATTGTTTATATGAGATGTCTCAGCATCCTGTCAAGCTGAGACTTAAAACTTTCCGAAGTTTTTTTTTTTGGATTCTAAATATGTGAAACAGCAGCATCTTCCCTCCTCACTCCAATGAACTGTATGTGGCAAAGAACTAACACACACAAACCACAGTTTGTGGTCCTTGCCATAATAAATGAGAAGATATTTACAGTTGCTTTCTTCTCTTCCAGCCCTATAGTCACCTAGCTAGGGGAAACTATTAACAACTAAAGGTGTGAACTCATTCTAGCTTTCCACTTCATTAAGTCATATATCATTTTTACATAGGAATCATGGTGCCATAAATCATGTGCGACAGAATGAGAGCTAATTAAAGGGTCAGCTAATCATATAAATCTGCATTGTTGCATAGCAGAGAACTTTAAAATTGGCCATATTTGGTATAAAATAATGTCAAGTGTTAAAAGACATTTCAAGCAGGTCTGTATTTTCTTCTAAGAGATGGGTATTACTATCTAAAAGACAGATAGTTAATTTGCTAGCATGAAAGCCCCATGAAACCCTGAGTCAGCCTTTTTTGTTTGGTTGAGGTTTTTTATTGGGTTTTTTTGTTTTAAATAAGACACTAAATTCTGCCTTTCACAGTGTTGCATGTTGTCTTTGAACTTAGTCAATTTTTTCCCAATGAGCTGGCTTCTGGAGCTTATAGAAGGTGACAAGAATCTAAACAGCCCCCCTGTAATCCTGAAGGACACAGTCAGTGACCTACTGAGATGCCTGGATCCCCACAAGTCTATGGAACCAGATGGGATCCACCCAAGGGTAATGAAGGAGCTGGCAGAAGAGCTCGCCAAGCCTCTCTCTATCATCTACCAACAGTCCTGGCTCACCGGGGACATCCCAGATGATTGGAAGTTGGCGAATGTCACGCCAATCCACAAAAAGGGCCAGAAGGAGAACCCAGGAAACTACAGGCCCATCAGCCTGACCTCAGTGCCTGGCAGGGTCATGGAACAAATCATCCTCAGTGCAATCACACAGCACCTGCAGGATGGGCAAGGGATCAGACCCAGCCAGCATGGGTTTAGGAAGGGCAGGTCCTGTCTGACCAACCTGATCTCCTTTTATGATCAGGTGACCCGACTGGTGGATGAGGGGAAGGCTGTGGATGTGGTCTACCTGGACTTCAGCAAGGCCTTTGACACCGTCTCCCACAGCATCCTCCTGAAAAAGCTGTCAGCCCACAGCTTGGACAGGGGCACTCTGTGCTGGGTTAGGAACTGGCTGGAGGGCCGGGCCCAGAGAGTGGTGCTGAACGGTGCTGCATCAAAATGGCGGCCGGTCACTAGTGGTGTCCCCCAGGGATCAGTGTTGGGCCCAGTTCTGTTCAATATCTTCATTGATGATTTAGATGAGGGGATTGAGTCCATCATCAGCAAATTCGCAGACGACACTAAGCTGGGGGGAAGTGTCGATCAGCTGGAAGGCAGGAGGGCTCTGCAGAGGGACCTGGACAGACTAGAGAGTTGGGCTGATTCCAACGGGATGAGGTTCAACATGGCCAAGTGCCGGGTCCTGCACTTTGGCCACAACAACCCCATGGGGAGCTCCAGGCTGGGCACAGAGTGGTTGGAGAGCAGCCAGACAGAAAGGGACCTGGGAGTCTGGATTGACAGGAAGCTGAACATGAGCCAGCAGTGTGCCCAGGTAGCCAAGAAGGCCAATGGCATCCTGGCCTGTATCAGGAACAGTGTGGCCAACAGGTCCAGGGAAGTGATTCTGCCCCTGTACTCAGCCTTGGTGAGGCCACACCTCGAGTACTGTGTCCAGTTCTGGGCCCCTCAGTTCAGGAAGGAGATTGAGGTCCTGGAGCAGGTCCAAAGGAGGGCAACCAGGCTGGTGAAGGGACTCGAGCACAGACCCTATGAGGAGAGGCTGAGGGAACTGGGGTTGTTCAGCCTGGAGAAGAGGAGGCTCAGGGGAGACCTCATCACTCTCTACAACTCCCTGAAAGGAGGTTGGAGCCAGGTGGGGGTTGGTCTCTTTTCCCAGGCAACTCTCAACAAGACAAGAGGGCATGGTCTTAAATTGTGCCGGGGGAGGTTTAGGTTGGATATTAGAAAGAATTTATTTACGGAGAGGGTGATCAGACATTGGAATGGGCTGTCCCAGGAAGTAGTGGATTTTCCATCCCTGGAGATACTTAAAAAGAGACTGGATGTGGCACTCAGTGCCATAGTCTGGTAACTGCAGTGGTAGTGGATCAAGGGTTGGACTTGATGATCTCTGAGGTCTCTTCCAACCCAGCCAATTCTATGATGATTCTATGATTCTAAGAGAGAAATTCACAACCCAAGAAATCTCACTATGGTAAAGCATTAATCAAATGCACATAAATCAAGCAGTAAAACTTAAGTGTGAAGACTTCAGGCTATTTACAGGATTCTTTTGCTAATAAGGTATGGCTCACTTGAGAAAATTCAATCTATTTCCTGATATCAGATTTCTCAGTCAATAAAATTACGTCATAAAATATCCTCTTCGAAAGGTCAGATAAATCTGATGCATATATATATATACACATTATTATATATAGTATATATAATACGTATGTAAATATATTTTTATATATATATAAAATACAGCCCAACAGGACTTTTAAGTATGAATAACACTGCTGTGACAGCTGGAGCTGAAACCTGTTATACCAAGGCCATATAAAAATACAGCATGAGGATGATCGTCTACAATGCCAAGAACTTTTTCTCTGAAGGATTTTTAGAGAGATGGATATGTGCTTTATTTTTATTTCTCCACTTTTCAGTAAAATAATAATTATGCAGTAAAGAAATTATTAAATACAAGAAAATTTCTCATATATTTTGTTTATACATTAAAAAAAAAATCAGTCTCAATAGTGTGCAATACAGGGAATAGTCAAGTGATTATATGGCAGTTTTATATTCCAGTTTCATAACATGGAAGAACAAATGTTGTTTGACGACTAAGCTTTAAAATTAAAGAACATTATTTTATTCTACTGAAGTGAAAACAAAAAATTATGAAAAAATTTTTGTAATACTTTTATTTTGGGCTTGACTGAATGGAAAAAGGGCTTAAATACATTTTTATTAAAAACAGGGCAGCTCACAACCGAAGATTCACATTTTACTGGGGTATTACAAGTACCTCAGCAAGTCAGTGGCCACTTTTGCAATTTGTAGAGCTGTGCTGTAGTCAGGAAGAAGGTCAGCAATCAGCAGGTCAAATTCTAAATCTCATTGAGCCAAAGCAGAAGAAATCAGAAAAGCCAAGAATTACAACTACTGAAGGAAATGCCAAAGACCAAGGCATTAAGGTGCCTGAGGGGTCAACAATGAGACAGGACAATCAGGAGCAGCAGGGACAAGCAGTCAGTCAGCCCATGAAGCCACAGCTTGCTTTTCCATGATCAAACCTAAAGGATTCCAAGAAATCTCAAGAAAGCTTTTCATCTTCATGCTAGCCTACCAACTCTAAGCATTTGGCAGTACTCTGAAAAGTAAATTCAACTCCCTGTGTCTTTCCAGCTCCCTTGGAAAACCATAAAATACAAGTCCTACTAACAAGCATTCTAGAGAGACCTTGACATTGCTTTAAAAAAATCACTAATGCCTAAGTGAAAAAATGTAAGTTGAAATGATCTTTTTAAACAAAATTAAAAACTTTAATGTCCAATGGCAGCTACTTCATTCTTATAACTAATTTTAAAATACAGGGGGGTTTGCAACAAGTCATTGAGATGAAAGGAATTTGAGGATTCTCATACAATGGAAGAAGCAGCATGAGAGTAGCAACACAACAGTAAGTGAAAGGAACATTTTTTTTAAAAATGTCAAAAATAATCAGAAAAATTCAAAACTTTGATGCAGTGTCACTAGATCTCTAGCTAAGTAAAGACAAAAGCCACTCTACAGAAAACATTATGTTAATGTTACAACCACACTATTTGGTAGTAGTGTTCAAAAGCAAATCTGCCAAGACCCCCATGCTCAGTATGAGATATGCTTCTGACCCCTAACCCCCCATGACAGTCCCCATATTCATCACAACAGAGAACAGCCTCTGATCAGCTGTGAACATCACACCAGGCAGGAAGCACAAACCCTGCATGCTCCTGTGGGCCACAGGCTCATTGCAGCCTTTCTGTATCATGTCATCTGAGATTTAATGCCAGCACATTTTTGTTTGGTTTTTTTAAAATATTTGCCAAATCAGATTAGTATAAACCTTTTTCTCTGAATGAGAAGGACTTTCTCCTGTTCTTCCTCAAGATCTAGATGTCCATTTTACAGACGGAGAAGAAAACTAAAATCCTTTCTTATAAAACTACAATATAGAAACTCAATCAATATTATAACTTACAGTTAAGAAAGCAAGGTGAAAAGCTTGAAAACTACAAAAGACATGAGAGGCCCATGGGGTCTGAGGGCACTTCTACCCTTTCCCAGCACTTTTGAACTGCAACAACAGCCAGCAAGCTATATGCAGAAATATAATGCAAACTCAGTGAAGCAGTTAAAACCAGGCATTACAGCACTCCTGTTCTGTCTGCCTCTCATTTTCTCCTCCCCATTCTATTTGAGCTACATGATGAATTGTAATTATGAAGGGGACAATTGATATTCTCATACGGCATTGCATAATAGTTACCAATATAATCAAATATTTACATAATTTCTGTCAACATTTGTTATTACTGATCACCACTGCAACCTCTGATGCTTGCCAAAATTAGTTTAATAGATTCCAGACAATGGAGCTTTACCATTTTTGTAGCATTCTTAAATTTGTGAGACTAATCCACATGCCAAGCAGAACTTGACTTGAAATGTTGAAATTTCTTCTTGAAATTTTCAACTTGAAAGTTGAAATGACTTCTCAAACTTGTTTGAAAGAGAAAGAAATGACAGTGTTGGCAGCTCTTGCCTACTCTTTCAGGAAGATCACTTGCTCCAAAGCTTTGTCAGCTATCTGCGGTAGAGAAGGGGTCTCAAGTACAGTGGATTTAGTGTTATTCAAACCTAGATCAGTAAAGCTACAACAGTCTCAGATCCTGCTGAGAGAGTGCTTTCTACCCTCAAAAATATTTTATATATTTGAAGACAATATATATTAATTTTGAGCAGCTTAATACTATATAGAATAATGCAATAGCACCAAACATCCCTAACCACATACTACAGTATTTTACATTTTTCATACTACCCATGGGACTAGCAGTCATAACTCCATTTTAGCTGCCCAAACCCATCTGTAATAAAGTTCTGCTGCTTCTGATGTCACCTGTCTAAAATAATGTGTTAAAGTTCTCCAGACTGGGATCTGACAATTTAAGCAAATACAAGGGAAACTCAAGACAAAGCTCATCAAGCCCCTAATGCTGCTCCACACAATAGAATAAAGTTCATTTCTTCAGTAATCCAAAAAATTCCAGAAGCCATACTCTGGATCTAAGCATGTTAAAAACATTTATAAGCAAATAAAGATTCCTTAGGAAGGAATCTACAGGCTGTCTAGCTTGCCTTTTTTTGCTAGAAGGTTCTTTATATTACGAGATCATGATGTCCCTTTCTTCATGGATTGAAGGTGAATTGAGACAATCAACAAAATTCAGAGAAAGAACTACCTCCTGAAAAAAACCACCTGATTTGCTGTAGAAGTTAGAAGAAAAGCAGAAGGCTGCAAGAGAAAACAATGTTCTCAAGGTTAAGGCACTTGAGTGCTGCAGTGCAAGACCTCTGTAGCCTGGGTTGTACCACAGAACTGCTAGTAATGCCTGGCAAGTTGCTCAGATCAGTCCTTCCACAATCACTACTTCCACATGCTTTTCTGGGACCCAGACTGGATGACTGTAAGCTCTAGTATATAGAAGTGCTGAATGTTCATGCTGTCATTCAAGAAAACAGAAGCCCTGCACTGAACACATGCTCCATCATTCCGAGTGTTGATGTACCAGTCCCCACAACTCAAAACAGAGCATCTTGCATTGCTCATCTCTTGCTGTGCTTAAGCTCCCCCGGCTTATCAGGAGAGGGCCATTAATTTATGCCATTATCTTTGCAAAGATAAATTTTTTAATTTTTTTTTACTGCTTGAGAGGCACACAGCTACTCTAGACTGAGCACCACTGAAAAGCCCACATTCTCAGAATAATGGTTGAGTGACAAGCCACCATCACCAGATTCAGGGAGAGTCATTTGTCAGTAAGCAAGCACAGCTGATCCTGTGCACAAAGCCTGGTCATAGTCCCAAAAAAAAAAAAAAAAAAAAAAAAAAAAAGGAAAAATTACTTGTGATTATACACAGCTTAAATAAAGTTGGCATTTCCTAATTTTCCAATAGTTAACTTTGCACCTTTTAAGTTATCCTAATGCTGCTTGGTGTCTATTACATGGGTATTCTTGTTTCTCTGATCAAGAAGAGACTGAGTAAAGCATCAAGCATGGTATTGACTATGTACAAGGCCCACAATCTACCAAATAGGCAGCTGCCTGGCATAGACTGCACCTGCATTGCAGATAACAAACTGCAGAAACAGACAAAGGCAGAATTGCCTTAAGAAAAGCTTTGACACTGATAATAAGGGGTTTTATTAACTAACAACATTCTTTAAATATTCTCATTTAAAATAAAGAGGAACTGCATCTAGGCACTTACATTTGCAGTTCCAAGTCAAAGATTTCCCCATCCAGTTATTATCAGGTGGCAAAAAGAAAGACTATGCAATTTTCAGGCAATCAAGCAAGGATAGAAACTAGGTACGCCTTAGCATTTCCATTATAAAGTCCCACTAGAAGGTTCCTATACCTACTTTGGAATTTCTGCCACACAAGGCAGAGTAAAACCTTCAAGAATGTTTATTTAATGACTTACCCAAACTCACCTTCTCTTGGATGTATCTTGATAATGAGTCTCTATGCTCAAAACATTTTTCCCTGGCTTACAAAAACAAACCCATTTTTTTAAAGCTTAAAATCATGATAGATACAAATAAACACTGTAAAGTGTAAACCAAGTTACATAAAAATCACATTATACTTTTTTCTAACTATTCCCATTGTGAAACATATTATACTAATGCTGCCTATCACATCACTGATTCTTAAACTGATTTATCTTTGAAATTGTATCAAATCGTAATAGAACTAAGAACACCTGATAGTCTACTTTATTTAAATGGGTTATACTGGGAAGTGTCAAAATAAAACTCACCATTATGAGCTGTTAAGTCTCCTACCATATATTTAACTTTCTGGTACCTGCACAAGTGAGAACAGTGGGACCTATAGTCATATACACTTCTGCTATAAATTCATTATATCTTACAATGCTGAGCAGTGCTAAGGATTCTCTAAGTGGTATTCTTTGCTGGGACTCAGTACCACAGCAGCCACCATTAAGTAAATCAATTATTAACCACTTGGCCTGAGAAGACTGGTTGTAGAATAGTAGCATTTTTTCTGCCACGAAACACCAAAAGCCTCACAAACCTTGAAAAAACATGACATTAAAAAAAAAGGATGTTTTAACATCACACCATAATCCAAGCTTCAGCTCTATTAATTTTACTTTGCTCTTGTGACCATAAGCCTATCATTTCAGTCCACCAGCACCTGTAATAAGCAGTTACATAGTCCTACCTTACACAACTTATCTCGGTCGTGGAAGTACCACCATCCCTCTCACAAATGCAATTGAGTGAATGCCATCCTCTTACCACAAAGGGGGTTGTCTTTGAGCTTTGTGGTCTGTTTGCAAAAGAAGACTTTGAGATTTCTCTCATAGTATTCACTAAGGGACAAGACCCCCCTTTTTCACATGCAGAACAAAAGACTTTGTTGCAAGTGTGCCCCAAGTCCTTCATACTTTCAGCACTGGTATGTCTGCTCCAAAGAGTTTGATAATAGAAAGGCAGCAGTAATGAAATTGTGTCTAGTACCTGCCAAAATCACAGCATTTTACCAATACAGCAATCACATCATCTTATCACACAGCAAAATCACCAGGTCTAGAAAATTGTGACTCAAGATGCATAATTATGCAGATCCTGCATGTGGCCACAGAAGAATATCCATTTCACCTGTCTGTAAACTTAAGCCTATTTATGCAGTCTCTGTGTGCAAGGCAGACTCACATTTACTAACCTGTGAAACACTGAAACAGAGAAGACTATGCAACTGAAAAGAATGTAGATACTTTAAGTGGGGGAAAAAGGACTGTAGGTGCTTAAAGCTTCTGCTTGGACTCATGTTCAGCTAGCCCTCTCCTAATTACTTATTATAAATGTTTAACACCAAAAATGTTGTTAAGAGAGTGTGACTGGATAATTTCACTGAGAAAATTAATGTTTTCATGAGAGCCCAATTTGCTCATATCCAAATGACCATCAATAATGCAAAGAGGACAGTTCTGCCTAGCTGTGGATTAGCACCACCTCCCATTACAAGGTCAGTTTGGTTGTTCAGCTGCAGCAAACTGGTAAGGTACCAATATTGATAAGCAAAAGACTGGAACTGCACTGATATAGTTAGATTGGTTTACAAGGCTTCTATTTCTACAAGCCTTGACAGCTCAGGTTCTCTAATGAATTTTTAACATGTCAATTAATTTGCTTTTAGAAAGCAATGCCAGCTTTAGCTGATACATAAGAAAAATCACAGCTGCATGCAAAATGTACAATGTATGTGTTAAGATTCTGTTTTACGTTTGAGAAATTCAAAAGAATTATTGCAGACTGATAAGTACATTTATCTGGAAAGGAAACACAGTGAAATTGCCAAAGTTAATGGGCACGATTCATCACTCTTGGAAATAGTAGTTCAACTTCATGAAGTGTGATATATTGCAGGGCATAAGGGAAAAAAAAAAAAAAAAAAAAGCTTTCTTTTTGGCAAAGACCCTGGCCTCCTGTCATTAAAAGCTACATTGTACAAAAAAGAATTACTGAGTATTTTGTTATTTATACCAACATACGATTGATACCATAAATTAGGCAATGCCAGCATAATAATATATCCCTCCACTGAGTGTAATGGTATTCAAATACCAGCTACTGCTTTGCAGCACTTCCTCTAATGATGTCAAATGACTGTCCTGTGCAGATACAATTTTTGTCATTATTTCCATTTGCTGTGTGCATGACAATAAAAAAAACAAAAAAAAAATTTATGAAAAACATTTTTAAAAATCCTTGCAACACAAAATAAGAATATTTTAGATGTTTTGGTTTTTAAAAAAAAAACTAACATTTTTAAATTATAAAAACCATAAACTTACTATAGTAAGATTACCCACGCTCTGTGAAACTAGAAGTATTTTACTTTTGAAAAGAACATGTAAATTTTGTATTGTCAGCAAAATAACAGAAAATAGCCCTTCAGCCAATATTTCAACTGCATTTGTAAAGTGAGGCAAGCAGATATATCTAGAAGGATATTAGCACACAGGACAGTGAGGTTCCTGTAATTCCTTCAACTCTGTCCTCAACTTGAGTAGAAAAGATGCAAATACAGTCTATGGATTTATAAAAAATTTCCCTTTGTTAACTGGGATATTACAGCATTTAACACCTGGCCCTATCATTGCTGCATCAAAGGTAATAGAGGATCACACCTGATAAGATACTCATTTCTTCTACCTTGCTGGCTAACAGACTAAGTGCTACAATTTACAGAATGAAATACAAAAGTTACAGGACTAAAATATTTAACTGCTACAAGCTGGCGTTCAAGGAATCTCAATGGTTTCAGAGCATATACGGAAGTGATAAGAGAATTTGAGAAAGCAAGCTGTTCAGACTGCAAATTCATCCTTTCTTCCCATTAACTACAGGTGACCTAAGCTTTGTAGTGTATTCCAGTACCCTAGAGAGAACTTCGCACTGCAGTTGCTCTCTCTGTTCCATCCCAACACAGCCTGACAAATGCTTCAGGATTTGAGACTACCACAGTGGTACCATATGTTCATTTCTGAAATAACACTAATGCCTCATTTCATAAACTCTCAAACTCTTGGAGCAAATCTTCTCAAACCACAGTCCCTTGTGATAACCTGAATTGCAAAGACTGCAACAACAGTTACGGATCTGTTAAGGTTTATGCAGCAATCCACGCTGCTGTTTGAAATCCTAGGACCAGTAGAGCTAATTAACTAACAGGCCTACATTCCCCCAAAAGATTATCTTCCACTAGGCTTTTTCCTGCTTTTATACTTCCCTATCCCTGAGCAACTGTACTCAAGGAGGAAGATATCCTCGTAGATATCCCCAACTTAGCTGGAAAAATCTAAAAGAGAAAGAAAAAGATGCAGACAGTTGAGCACAACTGGTTAAGAGAGAGAGAGATTCTGGTGTGAGCACATTCACCCATGGTGAGAGAGCAAGTATGTGGTACAGATGGAGCACAGGGGAAACAGGCAGCTTCCACTAGTGTGGAAAGAGGCAAGATGGCACAGTCTCTTGATGTCAGCTAGTTTTTGTTAAAACTTTTCAATTTACAAAGCATATAATTCATTGCGGAAAAACAAACAAACAAAAAACAGAAAACTTGGCAACTTAGTGAGGGATAGCAAGCAAGAGGATTATTTCCTTTCTAATTTCTTACTACCTCATGGCAGTAAGAACAGTTCTTCAAACAAAAGTAATTAGTAATGTGTCTGATTTCACAAGTCATAGTTTTTCTTCTACCTGCAGTGTTCACACTATCACATCAATGCTTGCTCACTGGAAAAAGTCTGAAGTACAGAATACCCAGAAAAAAGTCCATATCCACAGAGGAACACCTTATCAACCAGAGAGAAAAAAAAAACCTCATCCATCCCTCCAAGCAGTTTACTGACTTGAAAATGAGAAGCATTATAATGCATTCAAATCCACCTAGCATCAGCAGTGGACTGTGCAAAACCACACCTTTTTCTCCTTTTTGGAACTGAAGTAACAGAGGAGAGGGCAACTGCATCCACTGAGGAGCAAAACACAACTATGAGAGGCAGCAGGTTCAAAGATCACATCCCCCTGTATTCACCAGTCTGGACAACTCACCAGTGTCCAACTATTACCTCTCATTCTAGACCTGCAGTAGCCATCATCCTTCATCCACATCTATTGCAATCACACAGGAGCATTCCTATCAGCTTAAGGTTTTTACACTACCTTTTCACATTAATTTCATTCAGATAAGAATACTTACAGGTTTCTGAATGTAATATAAGGCTTGTTTTGCACATTGTTTTTGTACTTTGTGAAAGGCATTACTGAAGTAGTAGTAAAGAGAATGGTAAATGCAACTACCATTTCTTTCCTCGTATAAGTAGTGGTTAGCTGCAGTTAAAAGTTCATGTTGAAGATTTATTTAAACTGGAGTGCTCACAGTTCCACCGTTCTCTAACTTTCCCTTTTACAGACTTTTCAGTTCAAGCTTAACAATAAAGACCTACTGCCCAGAACATTTAAAATGAATGAAGAGTTCCCTAGTTTGTCAAAAATGAACAGGAAAAAAAAAAAGAAAAAAAGAAAAAAAAACCCCAGCATTCCGTGACTGTCCTCACAGACAATATAAAACACAGCCTGGTACCCACCTTTCCCTAATATGCTTTGAAACATAGTGTCACCAGAACTTAAAAGTTTAACATTTTAAGCATGCCACTACCTCCCAGAGGCTTGTGATGAATAAGCTTGCAAAGCCAAGCACTTACACTTATTACGAGTAATTAGCTCATCAAGGATGACTCCTTCACTTAGGTTAATTCCACCTGTGCTGAAGAAATTTGTCTTTCCCAAAGTCGTCATGATTTACAAAACAGGAAAGCCGAGCTCTAGCTCATGCAACTATTATTTTTAAGACATTCCCAGTGTGCAAGGAAAACAGAGCTCCTCTTCGCTTGGAAACCCAGGACAGAAGCCCCACACCTTTCCGAGGTGAGGAAAAATGTTACGCAAAGCTCACGCACTGCTGAAGACCCTGACCTATTTAGAGAAGCGCCTCAGCTTTGCTTGAGCCACACAGCTGCGGGTACAGCCACTCCGCCGGGGCAGGCGGAGACCCCGAGGGAACCCGCACCGCCGCCTCAAGCGCGCTCCGCTCCCCCGGCGCCGTACCCGCAGAGCCGGCAAAGTTTGCCCGGCGGCGCGGAGCGGGTGGGCTCGTCCGGAGGGTCCGGGCTGGGCATCACTGGAGCGCAGAGCGCTCGCCTCAACTCCTCCTCACCCTCCACCGCGCCGTGACATTGAGCAAGGTCCCCGCCGGCACCTGCCGTGCCCCAGGGCACCGCCCGCTCCTTACCTCGGTTGCCGGCGAGAGGCAGCGATGGAGGCAGCGCGGCGCCGGCGGGCGCGGCAGCCCCGCTCACGTCCGGATGGAGACGAGGGCGTCCCAACTCCGCCGGACCGCGGCGGCCCCCCTGCTACAGCCGCCGCCCCGGCGCATGCGTCCGCCCGGCCCCGGCAGCCCCCCCGGTCCCGGCCCCGCCTCAGCGGGCTCAGGTGGGGCGTGAGCCCGGGGGTCGTCCGCGGGGGCGGAGTCTGCGCGCTGGCGGAGGCAGCGGGGATGCTGCCGGCACCTGTGGATGCGGCCCCGCGGCGGCCCTGAGGGGCGGCCGGCGGCAGCGCGTCGGACTGAGGGGCTGTGGGGCAGAGGGGCTGAGGGGCTGAGGGGCTGTGTCCTCGCCGCCGTGTCTGGGTGCTGAACCGCTCCAAAGCGTGCGCGCTGCCGCCGGGTCTCTGCCGCCGCTCCCGGGGCGGGCACGGTGCCCATCCCGGCGCTGCCGTGCAGCGGGGACCCGGGAGTTTGGAGGGGGGACGAAACCAGATGCTGTTGGAAGCAGCCTCCTCGTGTTTATTTTCCCCGGGCGAACGCAGTGGTTACTGTTACCTCAGATTCCTCTGGGACTCGCAGTGCCAGAAGCACCACAGCCGCGTGCCGTGTCCCAGAAGCAACAGCTTAAAAACAAGACAAAACAAAACAAAAAAACACAAGCACAACAACCAGCTGGAACACCGTACCCCCTGCTTTTCTTCCCCCATGGTGTAGTTTCTGATCATCAGGGGTTTCTCCCCGTTTCCTGAAGTGAAAAAAAGCCGCTAGTGAGGCTCCCACAGCTTTGGCTTTGTCAGCCCATCTGGGAGCCATGCAAAACACTGAGCATTACTATTAAGTCCTGTTTTGTAAGTTGTACAAATCATATCTTAAATATAATCATTAGAATAGAAAACATCAGGTTTTGTGAGTGTACTTAACAGAAAAATAGTAATAGCATAAATGATATACATTAAAATCAACACTAAATTCACTATAAACATTTTTGTAGTATCAGCTTTAATAATTTGAATATTTCTGTAGATCATGGAGCAAATGGGAGAAATGCTGCAGTAGTTAATTTGTTGTTCCTCTATAGGAAGAAAAATAGGGACATACAACATTGGAGAAAACCTTTCTGTATTTTAGTTTCAGCTTTTGGAGAAGAGCAGTAATACTTATTAGCATTAAGAATTGCATCATACCTTGTTTACAGTTTCATGTTCCGTAAGTTCTTTTATAATTCAGGACAGGAAATTTTCAGAGTTTGAATTAATCATCCCATGAAAACATGAATATGGCCCTTCTAGTGCTTTACCTACAAAAATGTCTTGCTCAGAAGAATCTGGACTCTAAACCATCCCTAAGTGTTTTAGAAAGATTTGATGAAGTCTCCTCCAGAGAGAATGAGAAGCTGAAAAAAGAACACTTTCCTTTGTTTCCCAGAAATTATGTGGTTTTCTCAATCTATACTGGCAGAATAAATGTTACAGTAGAAATATTTACCTACTGAAACTGGGTGCATTGAACTGATGGTAAAGAAGCTACAGTCTCCAAAGTATGCTCAGTTATTTCAAAATATCTATCAGGATTGGGAAAAAACCAACATAGTTCCCTGCATATCCACCTATGGAGTCCTATTGTAAAGAGCTAAAGATATTATGTCCATGCAGTTATTACTTTTCTATGTAAGCAGCTGCTGTAGTTGCCATAGAGATGCTCTTCAACCTCAAATCAAAAGGTGGCCTAAAATGACCATGCATCATATTTGCTGTTAAGATGAAAACGTTGGAGAATCCCCATGAATACTACAACATTCTTCAGAATAAATACATTTCTGTTCATTCAGCTAATTAATTATTTTTAAAATGGTATTTCAGTGAATGCTAACCATCGACCTCCAGCAGAGTTGTAATGGCTGATGGGTAATTTTATAGGGTTTTGAACACTTTGTGTGAAAATGTATCTCGTATCTATCTCTGAAAGAACTGTTCTCATCAGAAGCAGCAACATTTCAGCTATAACTGGAAGCATCTTTACAGTGCATTTACACAGAAAGTCTTCCACCATTTTTTACTCCAGCTCCCTCTCAAATGCTGAGCTTTAGAAGGTGATATAGATGGGAATAATTGAAAACTTTAAGTGCCCTGTGATCAGCATTATAAAAATGCCACATTCCATTTTTATCAAAATCCTGAAAGCACCCTAGAATTTAAGAAATTACAGAATTGTTGGACAATTAGTATTTCTTAGGAGTTGAAGAATATCAAAACAACTGTAAAAGAGTTGCAAACAATAGGAAGATCATTCAGTGCAGAAGAGTTTAGAAGGAGATGACCCGTCTGTAAACTCAGAAGGATCTAATGTATAGGAGAGGCTGCTACTTGCTGCATTTCCACTGAAAAATGCATAAACCAAGTTATAAAAACAGGTAGAGGTGGGAGCCTATCTTAAGTAAAAATAGGCACAGTAGGAAGAAGATATGCATTTTATGATTTCAATGTATACAGAACTTTAAATTTGGCTCTACTAAAATAAACTTCGATGGCTTTTGTTTTTTGAAACATTCATCATTAAGAATAGATTTAGTGTGATGTGAATTTGTCACAAAAAGGAATAGATCCATGCAGAACGGTGTATGCAAGCAAACTTCATAGGGATGCCTGCAACCCAAAATCAGTTCAGAGAACCCAAGACCTGGGAAGTATTTTCAGACAGACTGAATTATAATATTAAAGCTGGATGACATTTTGTATCAGTTTACTGGGACTGGTGACTACTGGGAGGCTTCAAGCTACCCTCACAAACTTGATCTAGCCTGCAAGTGACATAGCACAAGAAATCCAAGTAAATTTTCCTTTAGAAATCAGAGCAATTGCTGTGTTTTCTTCATTAATTCATCTTCTATGTAAAAAAGGCCTACTTCTTACTTTGAGGAAGTCTTCCTTTACTTGACTGTTGTACTATTCATGAGAATTAAGGCTCAATAGTTTTTATTATTGCTCATATCAAAAATAAGCTGCCTCTAAGCACCACAGGGCATTTGAAGTAGGGACAGAGGCTTTTTAAAATCTTAATCCCTCAAATGTTTATTTGCCTTTTTGGTGATCCCCATAAGGTCTGTAATGCAGGGAACATCAATAACTACTTCCAAGGCATATTACACAAGTCTGCCCCTGTGGAAATAAACCCAAGTGTTTCCAATGCTCCTTTTCAGCTTGCTTCTCCAGTAACTTATTTATTTTTAATCTTGGTGAGAAATGTTTCGGTAAAAGACTTCAGAAATGGCAAGCCCAGATGTTGAACTAAAGACAACAGGTAGTTATTATTTTCCCTCCACTAAGTACCAATTCTTCTTATAGTGGGAGATGTTTCTAAGTGATTATCTCAACAAGTCATCTTTCCCAAGGTAACTGGCCAGACTCTCTAAACTCATTCTCTTGATTATCAGTGAATATGGGCAACCTTCTTTGTTTGACACTAGTAGTTTTGTCAACATGTAGATTGAAAGAAAAACCTTGAGAGGTGCGTTTGGCTTTTTTTTTCCCCCCCTGAAGGTTTCCACCTATTTATATGGTCTTCAGAATTCACGACTGGTAAAAGAATTTTAATAAAACACAGCTAAAAATCTATCTACTTCCTTTAATGTGTGGCAAAAGTATGGTGAAGAAAGTTCTCTTGATGACTGAAGTATGATCAAACCTGAATCCTGATCAAGCTGAGATTTGCCTGGTATTTTCTCATGACATTTCTTCAAAAGACTTTCTATGAGTTTTTCCCACTGACATGCAGTTCCTTGATTGTTGTTTGTTTAGTGGTGTTTTATTTCCAGCAAAGGAGTTCTTTGGAGTTGTTTCTGGATCAAGTATTTTTTTTTTTTTAGGACTTTAGAAACCGCATTGATTTCCTCACTCAATTTAAAATTCACAGCTGTATGCACAGCTGGAGTTTTGGTTCCACTAAAGGAATCTGACATTTTATATCCAGATATGCCTCTACGTTTTCTATCTTCCTTGTTACTGCCTCTGGGGAAACAATCCCAGATTTAGTAGATCTCCATCTGCCTCCCCTGCAAAAAGAGACAAAACAACTGCTTAGCCACCCTGCTACTTGCTAACAATTCTCTCTTCATTTTTTAAGTATGGCAATGATTTATTGTTCTTCTTACCTCACATCTATATTCACTGGAGTCCCTGTTCTTGAGAAGCTTTTTGCAATTTGCTTTTAAATCTTTGCAGCTTTTTTTTTTTTCTTCCTAACAGATTTCTAATATCTTGGTGTTTTTAAAATGAGTTTAAGTGCTCCACTTGTCTTCCTAACTGATACTTCTTTTTTTAAAACTTGTGCCTGCTAGCTGTAGTTAGAATGCACAATATCTGATGCATTTAGCTTAGGGAGAGTACCTGTGAATTATCTGCATTATTCAAAATTATTTGCTCAATTGTTTCTATTATTTTCTGAATTATCTGCCAGCCATTCAATCATACATAACAACAGCATTTATACTGTGACAGATCAGTTAATTCCCATGCTAGTCTTTCTATTTCCTGATTGCATATTGAATAAAATGATGTGGATTTAGATTATAAACTGACACAAGGACTTCTCTTTAGTATTTGTCTACACCACACTCAGAAAACTGCATTTATGAGCTACAATTAGGGTTGTATGTGCACATACAATAGAAATAAATAAACAGATAACCAGATAGTCACATCAACTCTTCTTCACAATTTATATATTCACAATTCTTTTCAAAATTACTTGTGAACACATAGATGTTTATACCAAATAAAAATTAGATTAAAAATTTCAAATCAGCAACAAATATTGTATTTCAATGAAATATCTGCATCTGTACTTCCTTACTTTTCCAGCTATGTTATAGATTTTTATCTTTTTGAAGGATATTCTTCCTTTGAGAAACTGAAGCAGAAAACAGTGATCTAAAGAAAAATATTACATCTTTCCAAGTGTTTGAAAAGCAGCTAAGCCCTTCCTTTCTGTCACAATCTGTTCTAAGAATGGGAGCTCACTGGTACATACTACTCAATGTTATCCCATCCCCTGAGAATATCAGCTTCACAGATAACATGGAGACCTATTCCTCTGTGTAGGTGATTTATTGTGAATGCTGGAAACACCAGAGGTTTTGTAATCTGGAGGATAAATAACTCCAACAACAGACAGGGAAAATCCTTGCAAAAGAGCATCAGATTTTAAAACTGTAATTCAGTTGAAAGAATAAGGTAATTTCTAGTCAGGAAAGAACAATTGGGTTAAGAAATGCATTAATAATATAGGACTTAAGAAATTGTAAACTGGCAAAGGGAACATCTGAAAACCTTCTGGTAAAGTAGCCAAGTTGGCTAGCCAGATGGTATACTATTTGTTTTCAATACTTCATTTAACATAGAAACAAACTGTTCTATAGCTGAAACCCAAGATTAGTTAGAATATTTCTTTTCCTCAGTGTGTCTAAACCAAAGTCCATTAAAAATCACCAGGAGTTTTCATATAACAAATATGGAGTTTCTTTTCTATAGTGCAGGTGAAAGATCAGAGCACCTCTTGAGTTCCCATCTGTTTTTGAAACTAATATTACTTGCCCAGCATAGAAAGTTCTCACCACTGTGAGAAGGGTGGTATAAGAAATGCGGCTGATGTGCTTGTCCTGTGGTGTCACTGAGTCAAACCCAAAGATGATGTTTGCTTAGGTATCAGAAAAATCTCTATTAATAAAAAAATTATGCAACAAAATAGGATTCTAAGAAAATATGAAATAAAAATATCTCTGGCTAAGGGATGGTTTCTTCTCTAAGAGGACTGCCATGTGAAGAACAGACAGCAAGCTAAGCATATGCATTATAATTTTGCCACTTTTTCCCCTCATGGAAAACTAGGAAATACAATATCCAATGCAAATGCTACTGGATTAGATCATGCAGGAAACCAGCTGTCTTCTATCTTGTGCTGTGGGTTGAAAAAGGTACCAAAGCTAAGAGTAATCTTTCATTCTTTACATAGCTAAAGTTTATCTTCAAAAGTTAGTGTGAGTATAATAAGAAGGGTGGTGGTGAAAGATAGATTTCTCTTTAGAACAGATTCAGGACTCACTCTGAACAACAAGAAGGGAAGAAAACATTACAAAAATGTATCATGATCCCTAACTACAAGTACTGAAACTAACTCTATGCAGTATGAAATCTCAATGCAACATCCAGAATTACAAAATAAGTAACAGTCCTAATTAAAACCCAGGGAGAATTACTCTAGTGACAACAAGAATAGGATTTGGCTCTAAATGTAGCTGTCTAAATCTTAAGTAAGGCAAGCAATGCAAATTTGCCAACACAGGTGATATTTCTTAGCTACTTGACTGAATTGATATAGCATACAATAAAATTCTATGCATGGTTGTTAGCATTGCTGGTGTTGCTGCTATGCAAGTTCATTGTTATACCAGAATATATGTATACACAGCAGCTTTACTGATACAAAGATCCACATTAAAAGTCTGTTCTTTTTTTTTTCTTTTTTTTTTTCAGATGTTGTGTTCCAAAACATCTTTGTTGGCGACATGGACAGTGCAATCATGTGCAGTCTCAGCAAGTTTGCTGACAACACCAAACTGGGTGGTGAAGTCAACCCACTGTAAGGAAGGGATGCCATCCAGAGGGACCTGGACAGGATCAAGATGTGGGCTCGTGCAAACTGCATGAAATTCAGCAAGACCAAGTGCAAGGTTCTGCGCCTGGGTCAAGACAACCTGCAGATGGGCGAACCTTTCTTGGGGTATGGCGCTCCGAAGTCAAAGAGGTGTTCTCACCAAGGTGCACAGTCAGGGCTCCGGTTTTGCTGCCTTCAGACTCAGGCAGCCTCGTTCAGTGCTTCTGCTCCAGACTCAGCTGACCACCTCCTCTGGCTGCTCCAGAGGGAGCTGAGCATGTGTTGGGAAGCTCCCCTTTTATTGGCCCCCCAATCCTGCTCATGTGCAGCTGAGGCAAACCCTGACTGGGCGGGGGCTTAACACAGGTGGGCTTGACACAAGCTCACGCCTCCCACCTTGTAATTAGCACCTGAGTGCCTCAAACATGGGGCTGTGTACACATGCTCAGGCCATTCCTCTACACATTCTGCTACAACAACCCCTTGTACAAATACAGGTCTGGAGGAGAGAAGAGTGAGGGCAGCCCTGAGGAGAAGGACTTGGAGGTGATGGTGGAGCAGAAGCTTAACATGAGCCACCAGTGTGAGCTTGCAGCCAAGAAATCCAACCAGGTCCTGGGCTGCATCAAAAGCAGCACAGCCAGCCAGCCAAGAGATGATTCTCTGCCTATACTCTGGTATTGTGGGACCCCACCTGGAATACTGTGTTCAATAAGGACATGGAGCTCCTTGAGTGTGTCCAGAGGAGTGCCAAAAAACTGGTCAGCGGGCTGGAGCAGCTCTCCTTTGAAGATAGGCCAAGGAAGTTGGGGTTGTTCAGCCTGGAGAAGAGGAGGCTCCAATATCAATTTTTAGCAGCTTTCCAATACCTGAAGGGAGCCTACAAGAAAGCTGAGATAGGGCTTTTTGCACCCTACAATTATTTTTTTATTTGCCACTAAGTCCTCTGAAAATTTTTAAATTAATTATCTGCCCTCAGATTGTTTGTATAAATCCTGTGCATTAAGATTTTAGGAGGAGATTAATTCCAATATAATAGACATTATATCAACACCTCAATTCTACATCTGATTTTCTAGGGTTTATAACTCGGCTGAAAAAAGTTTCTTTTTCCCCAGCACGTTTTCATTCACTCATTTACTCACTCTGTAGAAAAAAGACAGCAACAGGCACAGCTTAATTATACACTAAATAGATCAAAAGCTGCCTCCATATGATTATAGAGTTCCAAAAAGAACAGCCACCAAAATAGCATCCACCAAACCAAATTACATCTGATGTAACCACAGAGAAGCAGAGCAGACTGCATGTGCAAGGTAGAATCTGCACTAGCATAGGATCTGCCTTCAGAGAGGAGGTTTAGTGTACACGAAAGAATTTAGCTTCAGCATTGTCAAAAGAGGAATGGGATGCTCTCAGATCTCAGAACAAAATTGCTTAGACTACAGTTGCAGAATAAAGCCATACCTAGT
This sequence comes from Calypte anna, assembly GCF_003957555.1. Classification (NCBI taxonomy): domain Eukaryota; kingdom Metazoa; phylum Chordata; class Aves; order Apodiformes; family Trochilidae; genus Calypte; species Calypte anna. The sequence continues at coordinate 24,281,092 of NC_044253.1, forward strand.
CTTGTGCTGGTGGATTTCTTATCACACCAAGCTCCTCAGACAGCAATGAAGCTGCTAGAGCAGGGGGAAGTGACTTCTGTGAAACCCTTCCCATCACTTGGCCAGATATGGGGCTGAACCACCCTTGTGGCCAGCAATCTCTGCAGGGCACTGGTTTATAACACGTGTCAGGCACTGTACTTCCTCAGAACTAGTGAAAAATTAAGCATGATGTTATTTCATGAAATCTTTGTTGGCTGTAGAAAAACTCTCTCTCCTGGGTGTTGGTGTGCCAGTGACAGGCTGTAAGGAAATACAGAAGCAGTCCCAGGGATAAGGGATAAGGCACAGGCATCTCAGGGGGGCTTTTGAGACCTATTAATGGGTTTTGGAGAATGTGCACATTTTGGTATTAGATTTACAGCTTGTGCCAGAAAGGGGAAATAAATTCCCCCTGTGCTCCCATCACGTCCCTTTGAAAGTAGTTGCACTCATGAATATTCTGCTTTCCATGTGGGTAAGAGAAAGCACATATACACATTTATCTACAAAACAAATGCAGTTTATATATTAGGGAGGTGTTATCAAAGTTGGTTCACCTTGTAATTATGCTGAGAAATTAACTGAATGGAATTTGAATAACTTAAAGTAAATGAGCTATTAACCCACATGATATTTCATCAAATGATTCATACAATCTTGTGCTCTCTCTCTCTCTCTCTTCCCTCTCACTTCACCATAAAGGTGAAATGAATGACTAAAGTTCATCAGGACATCAGCAATTGTGTCTGCAGCAGCGTTCAGCAGAACTGGAAAACAGCCTTCCTTATACCAAACAATCCAGATGTATTAAAAGAGTAGGATTTTTTTTTTTCATTTGCACAACATTGACAAATAGGAAAGAATCAAGCTAAACACTGGGTAGTCTTACTTTCTTATAACAAGGAATTCCTACTGGAAACAGTCATAGAAATGAATTAATTCTGGGAGCAGACTGAGAGGAAGACGAAGTGATGCTTTACTTAGATCTACACCTACACAAAGTCCCTATCTCTCACAATTTTTAGCTCATTAGGGACAACATTTCATATTTCTTTCCCCAGTAGGTGCAGGAAATAGGTTTTTTTTCTTTTTTTTAATATGTGACAGTCTGGCAACTGCATGTCACATCCAGGCTGTGTCTCAGCAAAGGAAACAATATATGACTTGATTGTCTCTATTGCCAGCCATCATCTCACAAAGTGTACAGCCTTCACCCATGTCCTTTGCAGCTTAAAATCTTCATGAAAACAAACACAGGGAGATGGTATCCCCTTAAGAGCTTGCTTACGTTCATTCATCCCTCATAGTAGAATGGAGAATACTGAATGGGCAATAAAAAGAATTATTTTCTTAGGAGCTCTTTGTAGCTGCAGGTTGTTGCGCAGGCCAGCACTGGCCCTGCTGGCCCAGAGGTCAGTTGGACCTTGCTCCCAGCAACTAAAGGAAGCAGAGTTTCTTGTTTGAACCTTGCATCAGGTGGTCCCTTCTGACTGGATCATACAGGCCTTTTAAAAAATAAATCTCCTCAACCCCTATAGAATATTGCTATGACCAAAAAACATTTCAATCATTTTTCTCTGCCCTATTTCTACAATTAAAACTTATCAACTGTGTTGTCTCCTCCTCTCTTGAAATCAGGCTGTATTTTGAGGAGGGAGTGGTGGATGCCTGTGTCTTGTGATGATGAACTTGTGTTTCCTGGTTTCTACCGCACATACACCAATGACATCTAGTTCAGTATGGAGTAGTGGTTGTTTCATGCTGTAAACTACAATCCTGCTTAAGACCAATCATTAAGATTAGGACCTAGAAGTAATATTAAGCAGGATGAGACAACTTGTCGAGTTCTCTGTAGAGGGAAGAGAGCAGGGGATTTGCAGAACAGCCCTGGTTTTCCAGCTCTAAGCTTCTCCAGCACAGATAGTGTGCATGAAGAGCATGTGTGCAACCTAAATAGAGCATGCCATGGGCAATGCTGTCTCCAGTAAGGGAGTTTATGGCCCAGGAGACTGCTTCCTATTCTTCTGTGATCTTGTATCTGTCACCTTGGAGTTCCTGCACGTTGTCCTCAGGGCTGCACCAGGTAGGATCTGAGGAGGACAAAGCACCAGGGACTAGGGCTGGGCTGCCAGCCAGTCCTGTCATCTTGCTGTTGGTTTCTCCCTGCTGGAGGACAGGGAAGATGGGTCTGCTCAAGCACCTAATGATAAAGAAAAGCAGAAGAGGTGTGGCAGTGCTGTCCTTGGCCTTGCACCCAACCCTTTTTGCATGTGACATTCTCCCTGTGCTGCCTGCCGGGTTGCTGCATCTCTGCATCTGGGCTATCACATGGCTTGATGGTGGATTAGTAACTGCAGAGGGACTAACACTGTGATCACACATCCTTCTACTTTTGTCACCTGCTGTAGCAAGACAGGGACACAGCTGCTCTGTAATGTTTACTTGTGATTGAACTAAGCAGTTCAAGGAATGGCTTCCAAAAACTAAAATATTTTACTTCACTTTTTGGTTTTGTTTTTTTTTTTTTTCAGTCCTTGGCATGAAACATATTAAACTCTAGCTGGTCCTGAAGTAATTTCAAACAAAGCTTCTCATCCACCAGGAGCCACAATAAGGGAGAGGATTTTTTGCACCTGGTATCATGATCCGATTTCAATATCTTTCCCTTTAAATACCTTCTTCAATGTATTTGAACTTAAAGCCCTCAAATTACTCCCTAGGAAAGATTCTGATCTTTTCTGCCACCATTTAACTCTCTAATTCAAGTTTTCAGTTGTATAAATTGTATCAAAGCTCCTTATGGGAATTAGTAACATTATTTTTTAGTGACATTATAAATAATGAGTAAAAATTTAAAGTATTAATTTAAATTTAATTAAAATTACAGGATATCAAATACTATATTATATCAAAAGATATGATTTTTCATGACTTTCTACGATTCTATATAGAGAACCTATTTAGAATAATCTCATCCATTGGGACTTCCCAAAAGCCTTCAACAAGTCCTGCACAAGAGGCTATCAAAGAAACCCACCTGTTGAGAGGTCAAATATCGGATCTGAAACACAGTGCTGGAATATTAAGCATACCAAAACATGGTCAGAATTCTGTATGGCAATAGGTAAACAGTGACACAGACCCAAAAGCGTGTTGTAACATTGTATAGTACAACCAGCTATCATTCAGCTTACTGGAAGAAAAGCGCTAGGAAACCAAAGAATTTGGTTTAAGGGACAACACAAAAAGGAGGGACAAGAAACAAAAACAACACAAAAACAAACCAAAGAATTTTGTTTAAGGGACAACACAAAAACAACTAAAGGTCATTGTTGACAAGAACATAGTAACAGGAACGTTAGAGAAAATCTTGTGAATTATTCATACAAGTTTGGTGTACCAATTGTGGAAGAAAGACCAGAGCACCACTGTAGAAAGCTCAGTCTCCCTGATCACCACGCAGGGGCTGTCAAGACACAAATATACAGAATGTTCCAAAATGTAAGGAAAAGCCAAAAAAAAAAAAAAAAAAATTATACAGAAAAACAATTTCACTTTGAAAATTAGTGGTATGGTCCCATCAATTGGGATCCTGTGTTTGATGGCCTGAGTATGGCATAGAATCACAGAGGGTGAAACAAAAGAGAAAGTAGGAGGAATAAAAATGATTATAGGCTGTGAAGGCTTTCCTTCTGAAGTGAAATCCTGAATAAGTGTTTACAGGAAAGAGTAATAGAAATGCACTTAGCTCTGGACATCAGCAATGATGAATATTACATGGAAGAGAAAATGAGCACTTCTTACCCTATCTCATAACAGGAGAGATATTCAATGAAAATTAAAACAATACATTTAAAACAGATTACAGCTTTCTTCCTTTCATGTTGTAGACTATTCCATAATTATAGGCTGCAAGATTTATGGCATGTTCTTCTGAAGCACTGACTGATAAGTAACTAAATATTTCACATGTAATTCAGAACAATCAGGTAGAGCTGAAAGCTTATTAAGAAAATAAAAGGGACCTTCCGGAGATATGACATCCCCCTCCCCTTTAATTTCTTTGTATAAAAAGAGATTATAATGGTCTTCGCAAATAAAAAAAAAAGGAAAAAAGGAAAAAAAAAAAAGGCTGGAGCTATTATGAACAAGGAAGAAGATGAAGTTGAAGCCAGCGCTTGGGTTAAAGTGCAAATTAAATCTGCCAGTCAAAATGAGAATAAGAGAATTTCAGAGTGATGACAACTGCCACGCAACTAACCTTGAAACTGACTCTCCCTTAAATGGGGGAAGATATACAACCATTAAAACCATTGGTCTTCATGCTATGTTTTCTTCATAAACTACAGTGAAACTACAATTATGGAAATAAAGTCTTCCTATAAATACTGCGAAACAAAGTTTTTGATTATACGCGCACCCAAAATGAGGCAGATCTTGACTCCTTGTCAGAAACCCTATGCACTAAACTCAGTCATTGCTCCTTACCACACTGGTAATCACAGTCCTGCAGACCACAGGATGTGGCCCCCACCTTCCCTGGTGTGCTGAAGCACAGCCTCCCTTGGCATCCTGACTGGGCTAATTAAGCTTCAACTCCAATCATTTCTGGACAGTATAAATGCACATATATGAAACATCAGAATGTGACAGCAATGTATATACTAACTGTCCTGATACCTGCAATCCCACCTCTTGAAATGTCCATCATTAAATGCTATAAAAAAAAAAGCATTATTTCACTTTCGTGGCATTATATCACACCATGTATTACCACAGTTCTTCAGTTAACTTACCACATACCTTTTTTTTTTTTTTTTTTTCCCCATCCTGACTTCACAGTATTGAAACTATGAATATTTTGTACTGTTTACAGGTTCCAGAGGAAAAATAATGTTTGGAGGCTATTCTGGTAGTACAGCAATAAGATTGCACAGAGGATAAATAGCTGAAATTTATTTTGATGTACTACATTAATTCATACATACAGCTAATCATAAGCTTTTGTATAAAACGAGAATGAAAACAGAAGACTGGATACAAGTTGCAGTGTATGTTCATACATGTGGAAAAACAAAAGATGCTTGTCTGAGCCTCTGTAAATAGAGCTAAAAACTGTGAGGAAAGACATGTTTTTCGAAATGAGACAAACTGACTCTGCTTGCAGAGATGAATTTAGTCTGAGGTGCTACGAGGAGCATGAAAGGTTTTTCCTACCTCACCGTGGATGTAACATGACTCCATCCTTATAGTTTCTCCACAGTTGTAATCTTTACAGTTCACACACATAGCATGAGTGGAGAAAACGAAGGGCTGTGAAGCACTTGTGGATGACATCTCAAAGAATTCTGTTTTCAAACAGGTACAGTGATAAAACAAACTGATGCATGAGCTCTCCTGTATAAAGAAGTATAACAAAGTTGGTGTTTGGTTTTGTTTGTTTGATGTTTGATTTGGTTTTGTTTTTTGGTTTTTGTTATTGTTTTTTGGGTTTTTTTTTTTTCTGTGCAAAGAGCACAGGAAGGAAACAGAGCTCCAAAGGGGCTTCTTTGTTTCCAAATGCATATTTTCAGTTTCTTGTTTCAATCACTGATCAAGGAAGTTCCAATTTTTTTCTTAAGCACTTTTGTGTTCCTCCTCTGGTGACTCACAACAAAGTGTACAGCACAAGAAGAGGGCTTTGTGAACCTAATCAAAGAACAGGAGCCTACAGAACAGACACCCAACCTCAAGGCCTCAACAAAGGAAACATTTTCATTAAAAATCTATGTGCCATTCCAGGTAGTCACCACTTCATTATTCCTTCCTCATGGGAAGACACCAAGGCCGTCTGCACCCTTAGCACTGTGTGATCTCATGCATTGACTTCTCAATTGCCTTTTCCAACCCCCAAATTAACAAGTTTCTGTCCACTATGTGTTCCCTGATGCTGTCTGTTAATGCAGGGTAACACACAGAGGAGACCCAAAGAGATCCTTCAACCACCTCTTTATCTGAATCCATAAAACTGTAAAACTCCACCGATGAGTCTTCCTCACAAATGTGGTGCAGAATAAAGGCAATTAGAAATAAACATTTATAAATATAACACTGATCAACATAATCAAACTTGCAAATGTCCTGTAACTCCCTGTTCTGAGGCAGGAAGGGCAAAGCATGTTGCACACCTGTTCCTTACTGCTAGGTGTGTGCACACAGTTACTTCAGCCAAGTTATCCTTCAGGGATCATTTTTGATGCAAGTGTTAGAGCAAAATTTTTATGTGTAGCTTTTGGCATTATGCTTTTCTAAACGGCCAGCACTTCATGTGGTAACAAAGTTCAGAAGTACTAAGAAAAAAAAAACCCAAAACCCATAAAAACTCTAATTAGAGCAAGAGAAAATAATGAGAAGCCTGAAAAGAACACTGAGCAACAAATACAGGCAATCCAGGAGCAGCGTCTGTAACTGACCAGATGAAAGATACAACCCTTCCTTTAAAATCAACATTTCTCCAGTTAGCTTAAGCGGGCTTATCCATGGGGAGTTGAAAGGAAACTTCCACTCTTCAAGTTAAACCAAATATTAGGTAAGGTAGTAACAACGGAATTTTTCTGCAACTTTTTATTCTACAAGAACCCCAGAATCTGAACTTTCACAAGAGATTTCAGTTACGACTGAGGCATAAAGCACCTCCAAAAGCAACAGGCAAGCACCTAAGAAAACAGCTTTACAGGGAGAACACACACTTCAGGTACATAATTAAGGAGCAATTACCCATCACCAAGCTAATACCAACTCCCATTGTGCCTCCAGACCCCTGACAGTGCCTGCCCCCTGGGAGCAGGTATTTGAGCTCACCTCTGTACCTGCCCCCAGCACTTTGACAATGCTGACAAGTTATTTTGCTTCTTGGAGCTTTTAATCCTCTTGTATGCCTTTGCTTTTTCCCCTGCCACCACCTTTTAAGAAATATTGCAGCTTATTTTCTCCCTCAGAAGTTTTGGCCCTCATTTTATTTTACAAAATAATGGAAAAAGAGAACTCGAAATAGCTTAAACAGCCAAAACTGTGACAATTGATTTTCTTGATGGACTTGTCTGTTTTATGGGTTTACAAACCACTTTCCCATCAATCAACACTAAGTTCAACACTCAGTTTCTAGGTTGCACTTTTTTTTTTTAATTTTTTTTTAAAGTTAGAAGAAAGTGCTTGATGATAGTCATGAGTAGAAAAGAAAGTTTTTAAGTAGTCTCAAATTACAGACTTGAGTAAAAAAAAACATATAAAAAGCTGAAGTGACCTCAAGTTCTTCCAGCATTTAAAGTCACTTTGCTTATGCAACTTTTAATCTGCTAGTAAACATATTATGTATACTCCTTTATTCTGCATTTTGACCTCGCCACTTCTAAAAAAACTACTTTGACAAAAAAGCATTAAGAAAATACTAACATATATAATTAAAAAGAAATTGAAGCCCAAGTGTCCCTGCAGTAAATTCTATAAACATAGTAAGACTCCTGCTTTTTCAGGTTCTCCAAGAAAATTAGCCTTAAAGCAACTAAAATTGCTTTAGAAAGCATGATCAGTTAATAATAAAGCATTTAAAAAAAAGAGTAGATATTTCTGTGCCAACATTTATCTACCAACTTCCAAAATGAGATCATATTTTCATGATTCACATTAACAAATGACCTAACCAGTGGTAGGTTGTTTTTTTTTTCCCCAAAAACCCAAAGACATTCTCCATACTTCAGCATGTACCAAGCCTCAGATGCCCAACACTGCACTGCCATGAAGATCCCCACTCATAAAACACTTCTCAGTCCAATGGTACAGGTTGCTGGTTAGAGGGCCAAGGAACAACATATTTATCTGATGTAACACTTTCATCCTTCTGAGTCAAGGGCACTTGTGACTGAAACCTGTAGTTCAGCAAGACCAAAGTACCTTAGCATTTATCTCACCTGAGAGGCAGAGAAGCCATTACCTGAACACAGCTGAGAGGTATCAGCATTGGGTGACTTCCAGTATCAGAGCTCCATTCACCAGGGTCAAAACTAGACCTAGTTGCAGTAACAACAGAGCAGAATAGTGAAGAGCATCATAAAACCTCCACTTCATCAAGTCTTTCAGTCACAACTGCTATTCAAAACAACCTAGAGTTCAAGTATTAATTACAGCCTAGATGCATGAGGCATTTCAGTTCTGCGCAGGGTCTGCAATTTGCTGTTACTGCTGAGGAAAGCAAGCCCAGTGTCACTGTGGATCAGCTCAGCTCTTCAACAGCTGACAGGAGGAACTGGAAAAAAAGCCCCAAGATTCTTACGGCACTGTGCAACTCCTGGAATACCCTCCTTTTAAACAACACATGGTATTTTGACTTCTTTTCCTTTATAAAGAATAAAATAAAAAAAAAAAATAAAAGGGAGGACTGACCAGGGCTATAGAGCAGTCTCACAGAAGGAGAGATTGCAGGTGAACTTTAACTTCTGGAAAATAAATGGCAAAGAATATAAAGATTTAGGTCTATAAAGTCACACACAAGGTGGCAAGCAGGAAAAGACTACACACCATTATTCAGGAAACACATCAGAATGTAACAAATGGAAGTAATCAGGCAGCAGCTATATAAAATATAAACAAACCTTTTATACATACTGTAAAGTAAAATATTGGAACTTCTGGAACAGGACGCTGAAGAACTCCTCCCCCTCTCCCCAAATGAAAGAATTAGGCCCATTAGTAGGTAAGGCCTTACACAGAGATACAGGGTGCTTCTGTCCTTCATAGAGTCTGCTAAAAAATGGGAATAAACAGGGTAGCACTGACCACTGCACCTCTGTGGTAAAAAATAACCATTTTTATAAGTCATTCTATTAAATATCTATTAGTATCTCTGGAAATAATAAAATAACACACAAAAAACCCCGCAACCCAAACAAAAAACTCCAAATCACCAAAAATCTGTACATGCAGCTAAGACCCCAAGTACAAATTTCTCCTTTACCCATCAAAGAACAGATGTATTTTCATCAGCTAGTATTAAATAACACGAAGAATTGGAGATAGTTAAGCAGGCATCTCCTGATCAGCACATCTGAGATCAAATGCTTTATTTTTCAATAAATGTTTTCTTTTTTCACATTTATTGTCATAATGTATTTCCATTTATTCAAAATTTTCCTTAGTTACTGATGAGATTCAGAGTCTTGACCAGATGATTTATAACTTATACAATGAAAGCTGACCTAGGTGCTTCAAATGACTTCAGGTAGGAAAATGTGTAATATAAACTGCTGCAGCAGCCCAAATATTTTTTGGCAAACTTGGCTTCCAATAAACTTGAGTACTTCAAGTCGTGTAGCTCAAAACATCTAAAAAGACTTGAAACACCTATTTTGATTTCTTTTTATATGTATATATAGGCACATATATATATATATACACACAAGCACACCGGTAAAGATGCTTGATTAAACACTTCATTTGTAGGGCTAGAATTGAAGCCTATGTTTTCAAAATCAAATTCATGGTTGGAAAATAAATCCCTGACTTTCTTCTTCCTGTCTCTAAGATCACAAGTCTAACTACCTCAGGATGTTACAATATTAAAAAACACTGTGAAAAGTAACAGAACAAGTTGACACACTTTCAAATGTGACATTTAAAACAGCAATATTGCTTTTCCAATTTTTAACGTGTGAAGGGAAAAAAAAAAATCAACTGAAGCATTTCCTGAAAATTTTGGTCAAACTCACTTTCATGTTTGTGATGTTGAGAGACACCGCCTGAAGCACTCATGCTGACGCTTGAAAATTTTTATAAAGCCTTCTCATGTAACATTCACATTGTAATTTGAAAATGTTACATTTCTCATCCTGGCCTAAATATCTGTTAACTAAGTAATAAAAGCAATGTTTGGGTTTTTTAGACTACAAACTAACAATTACAAATACTTGAAACAAAGTGACAAAACCACCCATTTGGCTGAGATCTAAATGGTTTTATTCACAAAATAAACAGCTGCTTCTTTCCCAAGGGACAATTTAACAGAAAGGCTCAACGCTAGTTATAAAAAAGTGATACTGAAAATTTGAAAAAGTTTGATAAAATTTACAAATGCAAACTATCACTTTGTACAAAATCTTTTTCTTTTAGAGAAAGTTCAGTACTAGACTTTAAAATACAGTTTTAACAGCTCAGAAATGCACGTTGATTTCCATCTCTGGCCAGGTGTTATTTTCGTCTGTGTGGGGAGCTCTCCCTCCGCCTGTCCTCGTTCTTTCTGGACTCTCTGTACTGCTCAGAGTGCCGGCTGCTCTTCTCACGGTGCTTCTCTGAACCATTTCTGTATCTGTCTTCTTGTTCCTTCTCTCTTGGACTTGAGTGATTATGGGCCCTCTCCACAGATTTTGATCTCTCTCTTTTTCTACTGCGATGTCCATTATCTTTGCTCCAGTGTCTGTAATTTTCATCATCAGAAAAAGAAGCTCTTCTCTCTGCTTTCTTTGGTTTTAAGTTACTGTGTTTATTTTCTAGATCCTTATTTCTTTCATGGTTCCTATCTTTCCCACTATGGTAACCATCTCTGTCATTGGACTCATCTCTATGATGATATTTTGATGCATCATCTCTCCTGTGTGATTCTCTTGCATTTCGGTGATTTCTTTCCGATTTGCTCTCTGTATCACTTCTGTCCTCTTGCTGCCTCCTTCTCACCTTCTTTTCAAATGATTTCCTTCTCCTTTCTTGCTTTTTCCTAGATACTTTATCAGATTCTCTATTTTTCTTCTGCAATCTCCTTCTTTTGGCTTTAGAAACATCTGAAATTATAACAAATTATAGGAATAAGGATGCATTTTCATTTATTATGCTTAACTTGTTAAACTACATGGAAAGTTCTAGAGGTATTTTTTGTCAGAAAAACAAAGTTTTAAATTATTGAGCTACACTCCTGAGTCTCCATCAGAAGGGCTTCTATCCCTCTGGTCATGCCTACAAACTGTGAAGTCATACATCAAAACACTCTGACAAACCTAACCTGTATTCTAAATACACACTGCTGCCCATCTCGGTGGAAGGGGCCTGATTCTTCCTGTTAGCTCATTAAAAGGAACCTCTAGATTTCACTGAACATTTTTTATCAGTAAGAGCCATTCAGGATGGCCAATACACCTTACTGTATGAACTACAGTATCACATCAGTTAATAATTTCTGAATTCTTTTTGAAAGTACCACAGCCAAAACCTGATTTAACAGGACATGATAGATCTGAGCTCTCCAGCAGCCAGCAAGTCTCATGTCTGAGCTAAGCCTTCCAGACATTCTGATAAAATGTGATGGAGGATCAATTCAAATAGATTTTAGCACACTAAGTTTCTTACACTGTTTTCTGTGTTATTTTATATCCATCAGAATGCTGAAAAAGACCCGAGAAAGTAAATAAAAAGGAACAAGCTGCTTTGACAACTGTCAAAATTTTGTCCTCTGCTGGACAGGTTTTGTTTGGAATGAACTCTCCAGAGCAGTGCTGAGCTAAGCTAGCTGGTGAAGTTCCACACATCAACTGTCAGTAAGACAGTAATCATTAATTTAGCTGTATTCTCAATTTCTAATCAGCACTTTATCTATTTTCTCTTCTATATTGCACTGTTAAAACACTGAAACACTGTAGCACATTCCTCTGAAAAATGCCTTTCACCTCCACCAAGTTATTTTAAAAATTTAAAAAGCTGTAAACAAAGGAAGACTTGGAGTTATAACCACTAATGGACCTCAGCCAGGTTTATTACTAAAGAATAGAGTTATTTCCAGTGTTCTGACTACTGTATCTAAATATACAAGAACCAGAAATGAAGCGAAATGAGGCTCCAAAGATATAAAAACCCAAGTGTGTTCTCATGTGGAGAAAGGTCATGCAGTAAAAGGAAAGACCTTACACTTAGAAAAAAAAAATGGTTTATACTAGCAGACTGCAGATTCAGTTGGCTTGTCACTAAGGACTTCCTTCTCTGGTCCCTATCAAGCAGATCAGCAGAGCTGCAGCTGTCCATGCAGGAGCCATCTGGCTGTTTGCTGAACTAACACCTTCTCTGACCCTGTTTGACTGCACCCACCTCTAGTGTTTTGTCGTCATTAATGTGGTGACAAACAAATTGGAGTTCGTACAGCGAGACTGCAGTGGAGAACAGAAATGCATTTCAAAAGCACAAGCAGTTCACACTGCTTTTATTTTATTAATCAACATTTTCAGTTCAAAGGCATGTAATAAATCAAATTAACTTTGAATCAGCAAGCTTCTGAACTACAGAAAGTCATGCTGTGTTATCATCTGCTCACATTCTATACCATGGGGGAGATGAACACACTAATCCATACTTGCATGTACTTTATAGATTAAGCAATATTTATGACACTTAATGTCAAAATGCAGGTTCTGCATCAGCAGTTTTGTATAAGATGGCAAACACTAATTATAATGTATACAATTACAAAACACTAAGCTGTCAGCAAAAGCTAACTAAAGATTTCTCTACAGACAAAAACTGTCACTTTATCACCAAACTCTTCCAGAGGAAGGGGAATTAAAAAGAAAACTCAGAAGGAGGAAAAAAACCTAAACATGTTGCTAGAACTGAACAACGTCATTTGTCACATATTTCCAGGGAACGACACAAGTAGTACAAAGCTCTCTCAATCAAGTCAAGAAAAAAAATGTTGTAGACATTCTCATCTGTGGTTCACCAGTAAGCATCCTACAGAGATATTAATAGGGAATGACTCTAATCCCTCCATCCTCCACTAAACTGAAGTGATTGTACTGTACTACAGGTTAGCAGGCTGAGTAAAAAAGTAACCTGCAAAACAATGTTCCTCAGGTACTTAAGTTTCTAAAAATGGAACTCAGATTTTTAAAGTTTTAAAATAAATTTCCTTGAATAATATTTAGTAATTTAGAATTTGTAAATTTAAAATACTTGTAAATTAAAAAAATATATTTTTTAATGCAGGGAAACTAACACTGCAGTTTTTCCTCAAAATATACATAGAAATAGAAATAAATAGGTGTATAGTAAAAAAGAAAGATAAGTAAATAATGTTTAAGTACCTGTGTCACTGCTGCTGCCACTGCTAGATGAGGAGTCACTGCTGCTGGATGACTCTGAGCTACTACTGCTACTATCAGAATCAGAGGAAGAGTCGGTCTCTGAAGATGAAGAGGAATCAGATGACTCAACATCTTGTTTCTGTGTCATTATCATCTTTGGTGCATTTTTAAGATGCTCCCGTAATTCATCCCTAATTAACAAAAAAAGGATTTTAATTATCTTAATTATTTTTACTGGGGGATGGGAAGGGAGCAAAAGAAAGCAAGTATCAAATCAGAAAAGTTTTCCTCACGTTAGTCCTCCAAGGCCAATAGAAGTGAAGAAATTGATGGCAAAGCGAGTGTTTCTGGGGTTATCCCGAGGCAATAATCCCTCAAAGAAAGGCTGCAGTGTTCTGAAAAAACAACCGTCTACATTTAACACCACATCAATTTAGCACTAATTCTCACTGACATTAACAAGCGCAGGAACTGTATGGACCTTCCTGTGACAGAAAGAGTTTTCTCTTCATAGATTTTTCAATACTTTCATTGTTTCTATCTGTGACCTATTTGATCAAAATGGGATTTAAAAACTTCTTTGGTGAAAGCAAACTTCTTCACTCACTGAAGAATTGCATACATACTCCCAGATTATGAAAAAAGAAAGCCTGATTTTGTGAAGCCCTGAGACTTGTGAAATTGCAGTAGCTCATGACAGCAAAGGGTAATACTCATTGACCAAAAAGTTCAAATATCTAGGTACTCAGGGCCCTTTTTGGGATTTCAGCATAACTATAATTTAAGTTTACATCAGCAAAAGCATCTACTAAATTCTTCATCGTACCCAGAACAGCTTACCCCAATGTATAGGAAATAGCTCAAACAAATGAAACACTGAGAATGCAATGCATTAAATCACACACAGGATTAAAAAATGTGTTTTATACTTCAGGAAAAGCAACTAAATCATTACTAGCAGTTTTTCTAGGATATGTGCATTTTTTAAAGTTTTGTCAGAAAAAAGACATAGTAACATTTATTACATGGCTATAGAACTGACAATATATAAAAAAGCACTTGCACTTGGAAAATTCTTATACAAGCTGAAATACCATTGGGAATAAATATGATACATCTTGCAAATGGACAGGCACATATTTGAACCCAAATGGATGGCAACACAGCCCTCAGGACTCTTGGCAATAACTAAATCGATAAATGAAATTATTCTTGAAGTACTGCAACTGCATAACTGCAGTTCAGTTGAACTTGGAAATAAAAGCTCTTATCTACATCTTTTTCATCTCTAACCTGTAATTAAATTCACAGTTTGGAAAATAAGAATTTCAACTTACACATCTTTTAGTCTTGCATTTAGATTAGGAAGGCCCATATATTCACTGAGTTCCTGGAAGAATATTTTGACAAAAATTCTACTGGAAGATGTAGTAGTTTCTTCACTCAGTATTATACATTCAAGGACCTGAAAATATTTAGAAAAACATCTTTAACTGAAACATACATTCTTTTATTTATCTTCAATCTTTCATCTTTCTGAAGTACTTAAAAACACTGGGATTTTATTTTGTTTTTCTGTTAAGATTGTAAGTCCTGTAACTCCTAGTCAAGATTTTCTCCCTCCAGAATTCTTCCCTACCACCCGGTAGCGGTTTCTGATCACATTTATGTTAATAATTCTTTATGGATTTACTTTATCCAGGAAAGCTCATAAAAGAAAACCAGGGTGTGTGAACTTCTGGGAAGTTACAGATTGAGGACTTAATTTCTGAAGAGGTGAAATATTTGGATTGACATGCATGTGCCTGAAGAATGACAATTAGACTAGGCTGTGAAACATTAACACTATGAAAAGGGAAGTTGCATTGATATTTACTGCTTAAATTTTAATGTTATATTACTCTGAGAATGCAAGATTGCTTTTATTTACATAGTACTTCAATCACAAAATGGCAGTATTTTAAAATTTCTTATCTTTATATATTAAATTAAAACATTTCTATCACTATTATTTTAAAAGGTTTGCTTTAGGCTTGGCTTTTAGAGACAGTTCTGCTGATTAAATGCTCAGAATTTTTAAAAAAAGTACATTTTAAGCAACCAGTTCCAGCTGAGGTCTATAAAATAGCTGCTTAAATCTCTACTTAAGAATGGGTAAGGTAAGGTGATGATGTGCAGAAGGCAAAAAGAGGTCATGAAGGAAGTAGTTCAGTACTGTCTGAGAAGATAATTAAAATAATCCAGTTTGCTATGAATGCAAGTAGTACCAAATTGCAGAATAAATACTAAAACTAATGTATTATAGATTATTCCTACATACTGGAGATTAACTATTGAAAAATAAATCTAGGTCAATATTCTTTTTTACTTACACTCCAGGGAATTGAATCGGTGTACAGTAGATGAGCAAACATTTTGGCAACATTCCTCAGCTTGTTTGTTTCCAAACGGTGAATGGTATCATATTGTTCTTTGAAAATAGCTTCAAAGGATTCCATATATTCTTTTTTTAACATGCAGAAACGCTGAGACAACATCGTACAATTTACACATTATTAAACAAAACATTACACATGCAAATAACCTACATGTAAGTGAATAATGCAAATATTTACTGGTACATTTTCCTTTTAAATAACCCTTGAAGAAGAAGAAAATACCTTCAAATTGATACATTTAATCGTTTTTAGCAGTTTGTCAGAATAAGAAACTCATCTGCATTGCAAAGTGTAATTATCAATGCTGAATTACATCAAATTATCCAGAAATTGGTTTTAGTTCCACACATCCAGTATTTTCACCTGATGTAACCTCATCAAATGTAATTTTTTTACATGACATCTCTGAATGAGACAGCAGACAGAAGTTAGGCATTTTGGAATTAAACATGTAAAAGAACAAAATCAATGCTTACATTCTACTAAAGATGTAGAGTCATGTTTAAGTGCTTTGTAACTGACTGTCAGTAGAAGTATTTTCTCAGATACCAGATTAAAAATGCAAATGGAAAAACCCTTCTCTCTTTAACCATAACTTGCTCCCTCGAGAAGACACATTTTATCTCAACTAACAGATCTGCCAATATCATAGATAAACATAAAGTATACCAGCAACTAAATTAGCAACTAGTTATACAAAAGCATAAAGCCAGCTCTTCTCCGAAAAACAAACATAAAAACCCCACCCACAACCCTGAAACAGTAAGAATTCAGTCTTGCACTCTACATAAAACCTACTAAGCAGTTTTGGATAAAGTGGTAAAAGAGAACAGTCTCCCAGTAACTGGTAATACATTCACCACTTCTAGCACCATCCCTCTGCCATTGACTTTATGTTCTACCATAATGAGAGAAAAGGGAAGAAGAAAAAGCAACACTATAAACAGAAAATGAGTTCCTGTTCTGTATTCATGGCATTTCTGACAAGCAAAACATTAAAGCAACCCATTAATATAATCAGTCTACTAATATAACCATTTTTAGAATGATAGAGACAATTAGTTTTATTAATCCATTAAAACTTAAGTTTGATACACAAAAAAAAAAAAAGAGTAAACCCAATTATCTACCATAAATTGTAAAATCTAAAAAAAGAACTCACCCCTGCCAGTAACCCAAAGAATTTCTCATATGTTCGTTGCTGAGCACAGCAGTCAAGTATCATATTGCAGAGTTCTTTCTGATTTAAGAAAAAAAAATTTGTTTAGGTAAATTCTCTGTAGCAGCAAACCCCCCATCATTACTAAACACCAAACTATTGAAGAAAACTTTGCATGGATACAAGCTTTGGAAAAAGAGCATTTACATAAAACTTCACTGGCAACATCAGTAGTTCTCTGGATTCATGTTTCAACTTCTTCATGTATCTGGGGCAAAAATATTAACATTGGCCATTCATATTCCTTCTTCTACTCAACCTAAAATTTCTGAACTAACACAAACCAAAAAAAGTCAAGACTAACACACAAGCCAACTTACACAAAGTGGAAAAAAGAGCTACAAGATTAAAAGGCTGTTGTCTTTTTTGTTTTTAATAGCACAAATCCCCACATTTATAGGAAACTGAAGATTCTTCAGAGCTTTCAAAAGTTAAAATGGCTTACAGACAACCCACTTGGAAACTGAAATAGATCGTGCACGCTTAGCAGCATATTTCTAAAATCAACAGTATCTGTAGATAAGTATAACCGTATCTTGTAAGTATATAACCGTATCTTGAATTATTCAGCCATAATCTTCCCAACAAGCTCTGCTTACCATAAACAGCCAGAAGGCAGTGTTTCACTACAATTGCTTCATCAGAAAGGCCTGAAGGTGACATCCAGAAAGAGTAAAATCAGCCCTGCAAGGCCAATATGCCTAGACTTCGTAACCAAGAGAGAGAGAGGAACTTTTCTAAAGAAGCAGTTTTACACTCAAGTTCTGAATCATTAAGAAAGCATCTTTCCTTCTTGGCTAGGAAGAAGCAGAGGAAGCCTAGGTAGATAAGTTACCCTCCTAATACTTATGTGCATCACCCACCACCACCACGACTTCCATTTTTTACCACTTCCACGGTGGCGATGAACATTAAGCACAGTGGAAGTCCCACTGAAGATGCTCTCCTTCAACTGATACCAACGACCCAGAACAGTCAGCCCCCCTCTTTGGAATGCAGGCTGTCTGGCTCCTTTCCTCCTTGTTCCTCAGTACAATCACAACCTCAGTGGATCACCCTCTGGAAACTATCTCCCTCCTAGTCTTTCACACCAAACCAAGAACCAGAGTGAAACACCCTTGGGTGGGATCTGCTTTGTCTCTAACATCTCAGCCCTTCGTGGGCTGAGAGCAGTGATCTAAGCATGGAAACACACACAGCTTTAAAAACAAACTTATTCCTCTGACCTATTATGTAAGTTGCAGATTATAACAGTGCTATGAGCTGGTTTAAGGCACATTTTGAAACATTAACACAAGTGAAGCAAAAAGCATTTTTATATAAAGCAAGAGCAATGAAATAGACAGCACTTAAACAGGATTGCAGTTTCCCCTCCCATAAATATTTTTTTATTATTCTTTTTTCATAATACCAACACTGTAGAATAAACCAGTTTATGACATTCCCAAATAGGTTTCTGGCTGTCAGTCATGTATTTGTCACCATTAGTTTAATTTATCTTTAAATGAATAATAACATACCCAATAAAATACTGGATAATTTCACATACTTTGTCCTCTTTTAACACTAGTTTCCTGTACCATGTGACAGATTTCATCCTCTCCCCCACCTGTGCAATCCTTCCAAGAATGTATTCAGAAAAGAAGCATTTTGTACATCACAAAAACTCAAAGCAAATAAAAAGCCACCCATGCTGAACAAGAAAAAAAATTGTCCCTCCCCGAAAAATGAGGCAAGAATGTATCAAACAAACTTACTTGTGTTTTTAAGGGCATTCCTGGGTTAGTGTGATGAATTAAAATGCATACTAACATCTTACATTATGGTTTTACTGTAATGATGCAGTTAATAAATTTTTAAACAATAAAAAGGGTAAAGTGCTGATGCCACTGCTAATAATGTCAGCAGGACTTGAAAAACTTTTCTTCCTCATTTAAATGCAATTACAATACCGGTATCCCCTGTGGTTTATAGTAATTAAATATTTTAACATTTTAATTAAATATTACAATTATTTCTAGGAGAGTATTTGAATAACCACATGCATGAAAATGGATTTGCCCACAAAGACACTCTTGCTAGTGTTATCAAAATAATTTGAGGTTAGGTCTAGGAGTCTTTTAGATTAAAAATGAACAAACTTTAAAAGTATTTAATTAGTTTTTGAGAGATCTGACAAGTTCACATGGCAATTCTAGCTTCCTTTATAGCATTAAAGTTTAGTTAACTCATTTCTGTACACCCAATGATAACGATTTGGCGATATTTATGGCAAGAAGAGTTTTTCAAGTCCATCACTTCCTTTATGCAATAAAGAAATAATTATGCAGTATATTTGTTTCCCAATTTTACAGGCAATTTACATACATTTTTGGTTCAACAGCTTTCATACAATGCACAACAAGTGACTATCCAGTTTAGTTAAGAAAGTCTGCTTAGCTATTCAATCGTGAAGTGAAATGCTTTGAAAAAATCTGACATCCCATACAGACAGTGAATGATCTTTTGCAAAGATCTTTAATTCATTATTGTACCATGGAAAAAAATGGTACTCCCCAAAATTACTAAGACAGGAGAAATATATTACATTTCTTACAGTTCTCCCTAAGCATTCCCTAAGCATGTCCAAATAGGAAAATGGTTTAAATGGACTGTGGATCAATCTAACATGGCAAGTATCACCATACATTTAAAATTGCTGAATGGTAAACCAGGAAAAGACAGCAAAATTGGACTTTTTTTACCCCCAGCTTTTACCATTTTAAAAAGCAAGCGCATCCTGCCCACTCTCTCAACTTCACACAAAGGCTATGTTCACTGAAGATAAAATAGCTAAAGCAACTCAGCTTTCTCCCTCCCTTCTGATCCTAGGATCATCGAGGTTGGAAAAGACCTCTAAAATCATCAAGTCCAGCTGTCCACCCTACAACCCCTAAGCACTAAACTATCCACAGCAGCACTTCATCTACTTGCCTTTTGAACACCTGCAGGGATGGTGCCTCCACCACCTCCCTGGGCAGCCTGTTCCAATGTTTAACCACTCTTCCGGTGAAGAAATTTTTTTTAATATTCAACCTGAACCTCCCCTGGCAGAGCTTGACCCCATTACTTCCCATCCTATTACTGATCACCAGGGAAAAAAGGCCAACATCTGTTTTACTACAGCCTCTTTCAGGCAGTTGTAGACAACGAGGTCTCCCCTCAGCCTCCTCTCTTCCAAGCAAAACAGCCCCAGTTCTCTCAGCCTGTCCTTGTGAGACCTGTTCTCCAGACCCCTCATCAGCTGAGCTGCCCTTCTCTGCACCCTCTCCAGCACCTCAATGTCCTCCTTAAACTGCTATGATCATGGGTTCCTTGTCAGTTAGCACAATTTTTTCCCATTTCTTATTCCCTTTTATTTATTTTTTTTGCTATTTCTTTTAAAATTTGCATTTCACTGCAATTTTGGAGCTCCCCACAGACTGCCTTCAAGAGGCAGTGTCCTTCCCCTTCCCTAGCTGGAAGTGATGCAATTTCCACCTCCCTCCCTTGCCAGAGCCACAGCTCTGTTCCATCATTGCATACACAAGCTCAGACAACTGTGAGACATCCTGACCATGTAACCTGATGTAGCTTCCTAAAATATAAAATTAGCACTTGGTTTCTACAATCATACAAGGAACTACAGTAACTAGTATAGAACACAGATTGGTTTAAATCAGTATGAAATTGCAATAATGTGAAATTAGTGTCTTGCATTCTATAATCTGCACTGCTTTTACAGATGTGACATTTTTCCTTTTATCTCTTAGAGCTGAAGTGTATTTTGCCTCTGCTTACTACATTAAAACTTTTCTCTACTGCTTTTAATGTGTGTAACTGTCACATGCTTATTTTTCCCACCATCTCTCCTCTCTCTTCCCTTATTCCAATTATTACTCAGAGCCAAGGCTGGCAAAGCCAGGGAAGATGCTTCAGTAGCAGGTGGCCCCCTGGCAAAATAAATGCAGTCCTGTTAGCAGCTGCAATACTGTCTACAAGTCTGTCCTACGTTTGGAAACCTAATGGTCTTTCTGAACTTTTATTGCCCCTTTATTTACCAATTTTTACAGCAGGTTGCTTTATGTTTAGAGCAACATATACTCAAAGCTGGATACTGTTATCAAAAATCTTGCACAAATCAGACTTACAGTATTTCACACAGAAATTATTACCTGGATATAAGGATAGCTACATTTTTATTCATGCTGTTAGAATTCTGCAACATGCACGAGAGAGTCTGGTGAAATAATACATTAAAGCCTCCCAGTATCTGCTTCCCTTCCACCTGAAGGGTACACATGGGAAACCTAAAATTAGGTGATGTCACTGAAGTAATCTGAGCAATTCCATTTCCTTAGGTTAAACACATGCATAGATGGTTGCAAGATCAAAGCTTAGTCAGAATTAGAGCTACCATCTGTTATGCATAGCACACAAATATAGGATAATTCTGTATGTCTTCTATACCTTCATTTTGCAGACAAGAACACAGACCACAAGACACAGAGAAAAGGCAATGAGCTTCCCAGTTATATAATGAGTGTGGTTATTTTCACCTCATTAGTATCTTTAATGTCACAATGATATG
This sequence comes from Calypte anna, assembly GCF_003957555.1. NCBI lineage: Eukaryota > Metazoa > Chordata > Aves > Apodiformes > Trochilidae > Calypte > Calypte anna. The sequence goes on from NC_044253.1 coordinate 24,302,470, forward strand.
GAATTTTAGAAAACTTTATTTTATACATATTGGATTTTATATAAATATAAACTGCCACATTTTATAAAGCACATGCAACTTATTTTCCAGTAAGTCAGTTAAGCTTTAAGCACTCAAGACAGCTGAAAATGAGTCTTAAATGTTTTATATCAAAATCAAATTTCCAGTGGGAGTGCAAATCCACACCAACCTGAAGACTATTGATAACATCAATAATTTTTTTTTTTGTCAACACCTTTTGGAGACTCGAGGAACAGACCTGAGATTTCTAATCAACTACTGATCTACACATTTCTGGAATCAAATCTATTATTGCAATTTTAAAGATATAATGTGCATGCCATTTAAGCTAACCTGTATCTGTACCTGTTTGGTACTTATGTACCAAACAAACAACTTGTAAACTGATGGGCAGCCAAAAATATATCCAGGATCATACAGGTCACCCAGAGATATTATTTATCATACTAAAAATCTGGAAAAATAATACCTTCAGCTGGGCTGATGCTCAGATGAGTAGTTTGAGAAAAAAAATCATTCTGATTTTAAGGGAACTTGCAGATGTAAGCTGAGGTATTTGAAGAGAAGTACAGTTAAATTTAATGAAAAATTTGAACTAAATGCTATGATAATCCAGGCTAAAACAGTGCATAGTTCAGCAAATTATGTCATTAGACTTATACTACCAGACATTTACAACTGAAGAAGCAGGGAAATAAAGATGTTTATTAACAGAACTCCAGTTAAACATACTTTTAACCTCTATGTCAGAGTTACTGCTATGTACTTTTTTTTTAGTTGATAAATTATGAAAATTCAGATTGATTCAACATCTCAGGCCCACAAAAAGTCCTGCTTCAAAAGACAGGAAATCTGCCTGAGGATGACCACCTTTTACAGGCAGTAAGTAGCAAGTCTGTGAGATAATCATCATGCAGTTGCCAAACTTAGCAGTTGCCATGTCCTACAATAACAAAGGAAAGCAATGAATCTAAGAAATCATCAACTTGATCAGAACACAATTATCAGCTTTAGAACATCATTCTCTGTACCAGCCCCCTGGGCTATGTTCACACTGAATGTCAAGTCAAAATAAGTACTTCTGTTACGTTCAAGACTTGATGCATAAATAGCACAGGAGAGCTACTGACACCTCCACTCCTCAAACTAGGACTGTTTTGAGCAACTGTGACACCATCCTGTAAAAATGTAAATGTGTCAAATGCATGAATCCTTTAAGAAGGCTGTGCCCACAGAAAGTTTTCCAAGTTAAAAATAATATCCTGTGATCCACTACTTTTATCTGGGATAACTGCTCTGAGAGTCAGATATTCTTACAGAAGAGGCTCTAATTTCACAAAGTTCCAAGCACTGCTGTAAGCAAGTTTAGTTCTTGTCACAATGAAAAAAAAGGAAAAAAAAAACACCAAACACTAAAAGCCCATCTGTTCAGGAACATTTCAAAGAGCAAGAACAATGTGTGACTGGTTCTTTTCTTGGCTGGTTGTCCCCACCCCTTGTGGGAGACTGGGAAAGGTAAGACATCTCCCTTTCTGCTCTCAGCTTGAATGATGCTAGAACCCCCTAAAATTTAGTATTCTATAGGCAGTAGAATCTTAAAAAAAATAATAATAAAAAAAGAACTATTTTGCTCAAAGGTTTTCCTAAAGAAGGAGCAGTTTCCTAGTTAAGTAGCTGTCATTCCTAACTATATAAATATATGTGAGGATCCTTCAACTAAAAAAAAACTAGAAACTGAAGCGTACTCCTCCAAGAACAGAGACAACAAAAATCTGTTGAGAAAAAGCATAAAGTAAAAAGCCTATTTCTGACATTTTAGTCTAGCTTGTTTGCCTTCTACATAGGTCATAAGTGAGACCAACTGGTGATAATGTAACTACATTTTACATTTATTTGATTTTCCTCTTTCGTAGTGCACAGGACTCATGCAGCTTTAGCACAGATAATAACAGTGCTTTTAAAATTATGTATATATTATGCTCTTCCAAGACTGAATATATGCCCAAAGAAGCAACTGTAAGGCTTGTTGAGAACAGCTTCTCACAGGTGTAAAAAATATTTCAATACACTTCTCAACTTTTGATCTGCAGACTTCAACTGAATGCAAACAATACCAATAAAAGCACACCATCTCCTATTACATTTGTGGTGAAAAAGAAGAATTTCAGCTATTTGAATTTCCTTTTACATTAAATTTCCTTTCCAGAAACACAAGAGAATTCAATTCTGATTATTTGAGTTAAAACATATAAAAATAAGAAAACCACAATAAAACCCTATGTTAAATCTTAAGAATCCACATAGAAGAGTTTGAGGGAACTACAGAGTCCCAGTGCACAGGGACTCTGTAGGAGTCACAGGAGTGCACAGGAGATGCACACGATTGTCCTCATATGAATCAGTGACCACATTCACTGATCTGAAATGAAGTAAACAGTGGCACATGAGTTTGGCAACAGTCCACTTGGAACCTGCTCCTCAAGTGGATGGGATGGGTCAGCACAAGAGGTAAAGAAGTAAAAATTTTCAAAGTTTTCATAGCTGGATACAAATTCAGAAACAAAGTGCGTGTGGGGGGGAAATAGAAGCAGGAACACAACACTACCATTTAGTATGTTTGTAAGAAACTAATAGGAAAAAAACCCAAAATTAACTTGAACAGGCTTTTAGTAAAAGTTTCAGAAAAAAAAAGTCAAGAGAGAAATGAGAAAAATTACAAGGCTTTTTTTTTTGTTGGTTTTTTTTTAAAGAAACACAGTGGTAGAACAAGAGAACAAGAACAAGAGAAGATCCGAAGCATTACACATGGGGGATCCTAAAAATTTTAATATGGAAGACAGCGTGCAAAAGCATGAGGAAGAAAATTTGTGGCAAGAAGTTTCGAAATGGCTTCTCTCCATTTATATTAAACAGGCAATGTAAAACTACAGAGGGGTAACACTTTTGCACCCTTAAGGTAACAATGAATTGCCAAGAGAGGATACAGACAGAAGAAACCTGAAAGGTTACAAAAACAAGAGAAACAAGAAAGCACATTGCTCACATCTATCAGAGATCAACAAAATACAGAAGAAAGTTAAATATTTTAAAAGATTTAATTTTTAAATTACTAAAGAATAAGAAGACAACATTGAAAACGCTGGAGTCATGTGAAAAATGATTAAAAAGAGTGAGAAACAGATCAACTGTAATCAGGACAGTTCAAAGACAAGGTCCAGGTACAAGAAGAGGTACAGAATCATGGAGCAAAAAAAAAAAATAAATGCAAAAAACAGTCAAGGAAAAAAGAAAAACTGGAAAGCTAGAAACAAAACCTGAGCTTGTTAACCTAGAAAACTGCGTAAAGAAAAGTTGTTCCCTAGAGAAAGAAAAATAGTACATTGTATGCAGGTAAACTTTTCACACCAAAAAAAGCATGTGGAAAAAAAATAAAGGCTGAAGCCTAAAAATTAATGGCATGTAAATCATAGTGGAAATGGAAGATGGATGTTTCTGTTTAACAGAATCATTCACTTCTGAAAAAGCAGCACTTCAGCTCAAGGCAAAATGAAACATTACTTCATCTCAAGTCAGAACACAACAACATTAAGCCAGTAAATTAAAAAAAAAAAAAAAAAGCCAAAAGACCCCTAACCTGCCTGCCAACATTCCTCTCAGCAGCCAGTACTAAACTGCAATGCCAAAAAGCAGTATTAGGTTGCTCTGCTCCTTAGATGAACCACTTGAACCTTAATCCTCTTACTGTGAGTCAAAGCTGTTCGACAGATCCATTACTGGTATTAAGCATACAAACACTTGGGTTGCACAGCAGTTAATGTGACATGGTAATCTGATAATTCAACCACTGATAAAAAATGCTAAATATATTCCTGAACTGAGCCCTGCTAAATCATGCCAAAAATCTCCGTAGATAAAGATTGAGAAAAGTTAATCTGCAAAAAAAGTCATTATAACTACAGTAGTCTCAAAACTGTTGTTCATGTTAGGTCTACCTGTCTAAAATCTGATTACTTTAAGATTTCAGGTTGTATTTACATGACAATTCACTACTCAATACCCGTGGAGAAGTCTTAATGACAGAATTAAAGCAAGCTGATGTTATTAAAGCCTTTCAGGAAGAAAACATGAAGTTATTGTAAAATTACATTTACTTTGAACCAAATATCTTGCAATGAGAATTTTAAGCTTCATCAGATTTTTTAAGGAATAGAAAATGAACTAAATGATACTTCAGTCAAACACTCTAGTACATGCTTCTCATCATAACAGCCATTCTCAGTAGGAGCTGGCACGGAGCATGATCTCTTATCTACAGGGTCATCACTGTAAGAAACAACCATTATCACCTCTCCTACACTTGATCTAAATTGCAGCTTCCAATCACATAAATTAACTTTGAAGATTCAAGTAAGAGTTCAGCAAACATTTCAGGAGTTTCTTAAGACTGCTTAAATCTTTGAATCATAAGGTGCAAAGAAATTATAAATAAAGACATATCATCCTGCAATATAGCTTGCTAAAGCTTTCAATAAAGTACATGGAAAAAAGTACTTTATGAATAAGAAAATAATCCCATGATTTGTTTTGATGATGAAGGCAGTGGAAAACAATCCACTAAAGGCTTTAATCAGAAAATATTAATGTGAAACAACAATAGATGATTTTCCTTGTTTAGAAACTGGCAGAAATTTTCTGCTGAATGTATTCAGTTTTTTATCCATGTGGACAGATTTCAGCCCTGTAAATCCTTGAATAATTTTGTCAGTTTGTTCCTTCTGCTCTCCCACTGATTGGGAAACCTTGTCTTTCTTTTCAGCCCCATAATCACACCTTAGGAGCTGTAAGTCTAATACAATGAGCAAAATAAAGTTTTCACACCTTTGGTTAAGGTAAGGGGAAAAGTAATGATGTTTATTAGTGAAAAAAGAAGCCAGCATAAAGATAACTCTCATGTTGAAAGATGATTAAGCTTTAGAGCAGTTTTGAACCTTGAATTGTCATAATTCTGACAACTAGTACTGAAACATAGGTTCATACTAATTTGTATGTCTTTAGATTCTTTACATAGATACAAACTTGTGTGCACACACACAAAATGCCAAAAATAACACTTCTGCATGTCTTTTAAAACCATTTAATTTGTATCTATTACAGCTGAATCATAACTGCATCACCAATATTTTTTTAATAGTGCGGTGTGCTAACCAAAAAAAATTATCTAAGTACCACAAACTGCAATATTCAACTGCATAAATTCCTATTAATCTAAACGTAGTAGTTTTCAAAGAATGCTATAAATTTTAATATTAAAACCTGTGATGCCTATTGAAGTTTACACACTTTTCCAAAGCATAAAGCTATAGGAAAGAGTCTCTTCAATAAGGTGTGTAGGCAACACAATGATATTTAAAAATTCAACTAGGCAGCTGGTGGGATATCATACTTCATCTCTTCCAATTACTTATTATATAAGGAGACAGTGGTTACAGTGCTGCTGGCCACAAAGCTACAGTTCTCTAACTTTCTTAGCATGACATTTAATTGATACAAAGCAGTTCCATATATGTGAAATTCATCCATACTTTCTTAAATCTCAGAATGGCAGGGAAAAACCAAACACATCTGCACCTTCACTACTGCATACAGTAACATTCATCGTCATTCAATTTTTAAATTCTGATTGACAGGGGAAATATGAGGTTTCTAAACTCTGAGGCTGAAATAAAGCCCTCCGCAGAACGATGTAATATGAAAATGATTGAGTAGAAGTTATCTAATAAAATGAGTTTCATCTCTGTTGTATGATCTAGCAGGTATATTCCAGATTGTTCTCTCTTCTTTAAGCCGAATTGATTTGCTGGAAAATTTTCCTCTTAAGAATTCCTCAGGTTATGCTTCATCAAGAATCATAATGCTGTGCATGCTTAGTATTGCATTTCATGCACATAATTAAAGAATTCAATACAAAAAATACACGATAAAAAAAAATTACAACAACGATTTCAATTCTTAGTAACAAGGCAGTAAAAGAACTCAAAAAATAGGCAAGCTGATTTCTGATCACTAGATAATTAACAGCTCTCTCAAGTCCAACTCTTAGGAGGATAGCTTACAGACTGAAAACCTGTAGATATAATTTGATGGGTATTTACATTCTACTAGCATCAAATGTAGAGCAGTTTCCTAGCTTGAAAACATACAGATTGTATCGACGTTGCACACTGTCTGAAGACAAAACAGATTTTGTCTGATGATCTCCAAGACTCTAACAAAGCAATCATACCTACAAACTGCTTTAATTCAACACACTATTATTCAAAGAGGACTATGAAAGCAACAAAACAAAACATTCCTTTTAGTACTTTGCTAAATTTCAAGACCCATTGATAAAGGCTGCAACTGCCTGCAAATACAAACTTCAAATAGGATTTTTTTCAGAGGTTTAGTTGTAAGAATGGCTGCTGTATTACAGTATTTTTGTCACAGGATAAGTGTTTCAACAGCCCAGCCAACAAACCTTTTCAAGCAGGCTACGAGAAAACATTTGAACTGCTTGACAGAAAGGAATAATTGCCTAAGACAAATACCTTTATGAAATACACATCAGCCTGTTTCCTCTAAGGGTTGTAAGACCCATTTTGAGGAATGAACACTATAAGGAATCATTCTTGTTCATCTGCTTACTACACAAACTAGGTCCCAGGACAAGAATAAAGATTCCAGATACTGTAATAGTTCTGTTTCTTAATAATGTTCATAACAAAAAATTGTAAGAAGCAAAGCTTACGGTCTGGCTTTCAGGAAAGTCCATTTTCAACAATTTGTGAGCACACTCTTCGAAGTCTAAGCTGCAATAATAGAAAAATCACATCTTATTATCTATAGAATACACACTATGCTAAAAACATTTCAGAATTATTTATTATCTATAGAATACACACTATGCTAAAAACATTTCAGAATTATTTATTATCTATAGAATACACACTATGCTAAAAACATTTCAGAATTATATGGATTGTTGGTGCTGAAACATCACCTGTTTTAAAATAAGCATTCAGAAAACTATTTCTTTTGTTTGGGGTTTTTTTGTTGTTGTGTTTTTTAATAAGTATTTTGCATTTCATGAGTTTATGTCTGAAAATTAAGCCAAAGTCATTACATTTGCAGACTATCTGAAAACAAGATCACTGGCATCATTATTATTATTACATCATCTTATGAAAGTGAATAAAACAAATGTGAGCTCATTTTGCACATCCTGAAAAACAATGAATCACTGTACCTAAGGTCCAAAAGCAGTGTAAACCACACTGTCACTGTCCTCTTTGCACTCCTGTTTTTGCATACTGAAAGCCTTTAGCTACCAGTAAGCATCTCATGAACAAACTTAAGTATGGCAAGAAGGCATTGAAAGGTTGACTCTGAGAAGTATATAAGCTTTTCATACATATATCTCAGTATGGTATTAATTCATATATCTAATCAAATACTACAACTACATTATCTACTCCTCAGGCAGATTCAGATCTACAGAATACTGTGGGCCATGCCTACTTTTAACGCTGGAATTAAGTGGCATGCACCAGGTCAGTCTCTCCTTTCATCTGGGCAACACAAAATACCATGTTTTGATTATTTGTGCCATGTACTGCAAGGGTATTTCATTCTCAAGATCAATACAAAAAATGTACATTTCAGGACTGTTATCAGTGTACTTATCTTTCAAATCATGCAGATGACAACAGGCCTACAGAGTATCACACTGCAGAACTCCTTGCTCTCCGAAGTGAAGAGATTCTATAACCTGGAGGCTCTTGACTTTTAACTTGAGTTCCCCTAGAATGACCATTTGTCAACAGGCTGCTCTACATGATTAGTTCAGGCTCCACACAGAACACTTCTCTCCTTTTGTTTGTTTGTTTGGTTTTGGTTTAAATTGCATACTGAAGAATTTTAAAAGAACTCCAGTTCCCCCATTTCAAAAGAATTACACTCCCAGGAGTACAAACTCTATTATATTTACCTTGACTGAATAGCAAGATAAATTGTGCGACGGAAGGAGACCAGGTTAATTTCTGTTTTGTCGTGGACAGTAACTTTCTGACCTGGGAAAGAAAAACGTAGTTTAGTAAAAAGCAAAATATTAACACAGACATAGGTAATCTCTTAAAACAGCTCTATTTACTAAGTCTGTAGCACGCTTTGTGGGTTTTTTTTCCAGAAATATTAAGGACTGTTTAGCAGGTTTAGGAATTTGCTCATTTTTACAGAGAAGGAAAAGAAAAATTGCTATTTGCCTCATCTGTAACTAATACATAAATATTCAGGGATAAAGTTTAGGGAGATACTTCCTTTTTAAGGCCTTTCACATGACTTAGCCACTTCAGTCGCTGCATTTAACACATTTTTTCTATACTATTGGGAAGTTATTTTCTAAATAATTTAACTATACAATGCTATATGTAGCCTCTTTGATTTTAACAGGAAGTTATTAGCTTATTTCAGGTGTAGGGTCTATGGTACAGCATTCTACTCTGTCCTGGAGAAAATGTAGAAGAAGCAACCACAACCATTCTGACAACACCTTCACTTTTGAGGTAATTTCTATTCCTTCATCCTTTTAAAATTTAGTAATAGCACAAACAATGAAAACTTATGTGAATTCTCACATTTTTCATGAGCCTGGAAGCTCTTCTGTGAGCTACTCCAGCAAACTGGTGAATCCATTGCTGGTATTCTACAAGAACAGGACTTGTCTGGCTTTTCAATTTTTTCACAGTCTGCACAAATATTTCTTTTGGGCTTATCCATCTGTGTTTTTAACTGGGAATCAAATACATTATTTGAAAATGTGTAAACACTGACTGCTTCCACTAAAGATCAAGAAAGGGGGCCAAAATGAACTAATAAGTGAAATGAAGAGGATGTAAATACAGTGCTGATTTTGAAAGTGACTTAAATCTATGCTAGAGCACTAGGAAGTGTCCAGAGAGGTTTTATTTACTGGGTTTTAAGGAAGCATTTTCATATTATTTTTAGTGTCTCATGTTCAGCAATGCATTCCTCACATGAAACTGATATGGTCAAGAACAATCAGGCAAAGCTCGTTTTCATTTTCTCTCTGTGCTGAATGCTTCCTTTTAGACCATTACTTCTTTACTATTTGCTAGTAAATACTTAGATCTGAGAATATTTTAAGATGCCTTTGAAAATTCCTAGTTTTGCCAACCTGGAACCAGTTAGGCTTTTCTTTCCTGTTCATCTACAGCCAGTTAATCAACAGGGTAAGGAGTAAGGCATACACTCACCATCTTCATCCTCCTCTTCATCTTCTTCTTCATCTTCTTCACTACTTCCAGCCTCTTGATCTGCTTCAGATTCACTGTCACCTTCATCAAGAATTTCTGGAGAAGAGTATCCCAGATTAAAGGAATATAAACTACAGTAGCTTCATTACCAAAACAATTTGATCCAACCCTTAACAGTGAACGGGTGCCTCTAGTGGAAAATGTGGCAGACACTAAAGCAGGTACACATCATAACCAAATGAAAATGCAGCTGGAGAAAGAATACAGCAGGGGTATAGTAGAAAGGTCTATAATGAACTGAAACAGTTATCCGAGATACAAGGGACACAAATATCACCCACAGTTACATCATAAAGGTTGGTAGCAATAGTGGGATAAATAAACACCTCACAAGTGATTAACTTTATAATTATCACACATATAGAAAATGTGTGTGTATATATATACATTTTTATATATTAATATATATACTAATATATATTAATACACCCCCCTACCTTTCTTCAGCATTTTGTATTTCTCTTCATTTTCCAAAAAGTTAGGATCCATCTTGAAAACATCTTTAGAAAAAAAGGATAATCTTTATTTAACATACAAAATTAAGAAAACAGAGCATACTTAATCTTTTAAGCTTGTTTTCCTGCGGAATGCAGTGTTCCACATGAAATAAATCATATTCCAACTTACTAAGAACATCCTCTGGGTTGTAGTCATCTTCTAATGGTAACATGTGAGTAAACTGATCCTCTTCTTCCACCAGATCTAGTCCCTCTGGAATGATTGGATGATCCTTGAAGCCATCCTTCCGTACAGCAAACATGACTTCTATCATGTACTGTACACGCATATCAATTTTAGATTCGTGCAGAATGTGTCTAAGACGGTCAAAGATTGCTGTGGAAAAAGGGAAATGTAAATATGAAAAGTATTTCCTAATGCAAACACCAACAAGACACATTCTGGATAACTACACTTACCATTAATAGCTCTAGGAGAAACTTCTGTTAACTTGAGCCCACTCTCTTTAATAAAACCAATTGCTACTTCAATACTGTCATCAGTAGGCCTTTCAAGAAGCAAAGTCAGCATTTCCAAACATAAAACCTCATGAGCCTATGGAAAGAATATAAGTTAGAATGTACAATGTGATACTGTCCCAGTGATCTACTTGACTGAGTAGTCCATTCTTCCAGGATGCTACAACACACTTCTAATCACACACACCAGGCAAAAGTAGTGGGATAAAGCTAATTAACAGAAAGTAAAAATTTTAAAAACAATTTTACCACTTGTATTTATGCCAACTTTGTAGTGAATGTGACTATTTTGTTGAAATGAACAAGCAAGCAATGAAAAATGTTTGCCATTTAAGAAAAAAAAGTGCATTTTCAAGAAGTAAACAAAACAGCATTTACATTACAGAAACTAGCTGCAAAGACCTTGGGTCTATAATTAAACAGGTCTTCCAGGATCAGGTATATAAGCAAATGGTGCATCCAGGATTAGTTTCTTCCCTACTGAAATGCTATATATTCCCTATGCATTCCTGCAAGGCCATCCTGAAACACCACTTCTTACACCAAATTAAGTTGGGGTATCCTAGTTTCTAACATGTAGAAGTGGCACAGAGCTGGATAAAAATTTGGTTTAGATTTAACAGAGTCTCGTTCTGCCTAAACAGATGTTTAAGTCAAATGACGGTGTTGCAAAAAAATTTTCCTTAAGATCCATGGGACAGAGCCTAACATGATGCTTGCTTTGCATCAAGATTTGCCTGAATGCTGTCCCAAGCATGCTACCAGGTCTGGGGAAGCTGTGGAACCTGATAACTGATGATAACTGCACAGAACAAACAAAAAGTTTGTTCTGAAATGGTCCATACAGCTTACATCAGGCATTAAAAGGAAACCTGATCCCACACTCCTGAGCAGGGACAGCAACTTAACTTAGGACTTGAAACTAAAGAAATAGCCGTATAGAATTTGGACTGAATAGAAAAATGAAGTAACATACCACATTCTGATTCATCAAATGTGCAACAAATTTTGAAGATGTTAGACAGAGTTGCTGCAAAAGAAATAAAATAGCAAATTTTATACACTGTACATGCAAGAAAAAAATTGTAATTTAGACTTACTACAATTTGTCATCTCACAATTAAAAGTAACAAAGCTATTTTAGGATACTGATACTGCTCACAATTAGGACTGTACATTAAAAAAAAAAAACAAAAAACGAAAGAAAAAAAACCCCCCACATTACTAACCCAGAATAGGTTATCAAGATTTTATGATACTCTTGTACTACTATACTTTATGTACTAATGATAGAAGCTCATGCAAAGCTCTTGGATGTGTTTCTTTGACGTATGTAATTTGAACACACTTGATACTAAGTTAACACACAGCAGAATTAAAAGTTTTAGCATGTTGCTGCTTCACATTTTACATACCTTGTCATTTCTACGATATCCTTTACGAAAATTTAATATCAATCTCTTGAGAATCAATTCACCAATATTTGGAAACTTTGAATTGATGATTGCCACGAGAGCTGCATATACATGGGTAAAAATTGGAGAGGCACTCTGAGCTTGCAAAATGGATCTAGAAAGCAATCCCCTGTAAACAAATATAAGTTTATGATTTCTCTGGTAATAAAACGTGATATTTTTATTCAGTACATATCAAATGAAGTAGTATTCTACAGTTGGAAAAGTTGGAAGGTAACAGATTTTTTAACTGAACTGTTGCTTAGGATGCTACACTTGGGATTTAGTAAAATGTGCTGCCCAAATGTATTTGAGTTGAGAAATTTTTAAAATTTCTCTTCTCTTTGTTAAAACTTTTTCTTCTCTTTCATTAAATACTATTCCAATTAGAAGTACATTTGAAAATAAGCATGCAAAAAGTCTTCATCTTGTATCCTGCAATTAGCACTTTTTTATCCCAAACACAGACTGCTCTTAGTTTTAAAATTTGTATGATTGCCCTGCTTCTTTTCCTCAGTTGACAAAACAACCTGTTTATATCAGAAAAAACACCTGCTTTCAAACCATTTATGAAAAAAAGTTGTGCTCCAGTGTAATGTTTAACTTAAACAAGCAACAGAAATGCCAAAGAAATAACAATTAGATTTTCATAAAAGGTCCCTAACAATAAAGCTCTACAAAGGAGTAATGAAATTGAATGTTCAGTCAAACTAGAACGAGTGAAGTAGTGCTTTTCAATGCTTTTCACAAATGAAACTGTGGACTTTCAACATAATAATTACGTTTAGGAAATGAGTACTGATTACAAAAAGACTCCTACTTAAGGCCTAAGTGAATGAAAACACAGGGCTCATGATAATTACACTAATTACTACACTAACAGTCTCTCTTACATTTATATCACGACTAAAGTCTGATCAGGATCTGAGACTTCTTTTCCTTTCCCAGTTTTGCTTTTCCTAATGCTTTAGTACATAGAATTAGACTTTTGCTGCATTAGTTCATTACAAATGGTTGAGCAGGGAAAAAAAGAGCCCTTCAAATGGGAATCTTCAAAATGCACACTGGTAGTGCACTAGTGCAACTGCTCTTTCTCTGTGGTTGATTGAAATCCTAAAAGTAACATCCTACAATGTATTAAATACAAATCAGAGAGGATTTTATTCCTCTTTACTTTGGAGGTGCCAAACAGAATTCACTTCATACTACTGCACAGAAACAGAATACAACTCAGAAGAGCACTCTACACCTAGGTAAAGTTTCATGCAATTTGGTTTTTATGCACCTACCTTTGTGAAATTTTGGAAATCAAAATTAACTGTAAGAAGGGAAAAAGTGTCGTTTTCCATCTCCATTATTTTGAAGTTTACAAGCCACTCACACACACCAAAAAAAAAAATCTGCAGACAAACAAACATTCTCAAAACATTCAATAACCTAATTTTAAAACTAAAATACTATTGCTTTTTTGAAAAGTAAATTTTGTGGACATGAAATGTAAGCTAATGAAAAACAATTTTACAGCAGATTATTTGGGACTTCATTATTACTTTTAACAGAAATCACACTTGGGAACCAATTGCTCAGTCTCTAGATTTTACTTAATTCTATTCTGTTATTTTTATGCTATTTGCAGGATTCTGATCTTCCCATAAGGTATAACATTCATCAAATTAACATGTTCCTTTCCTTTGACCTCCTCAAACAGCAGCGATTAAGTTGTGACAGAAAAAGTGCTACTTTCTGTCTGAAGAGAAGACAGAATTTCATCTGGATACTTTGTTCATTTAGTTTCTTTTGTTTCAGTTATTGTTTAGGTTGTTTTTTTTTAACAGCAGCTAACCTAAGAAACCCGTACTCCTTCAGACGAATGCACTTAATCCTCATCACATCAAAACTGAAGCAAGGGAAGTCATCACACAGTACTTGTGCAGTCACCCTGACTTAGTACTGCTGTCACATAACATAATAATCTTCTATCTATATTACAATGATAAACAATCCAGCCAGAAAACAGTAGTAAAACTTTTTTGGCTAAATACTGGTTACAAATATTTGTCTCACAGAAGAAATCCAGGAATACAAAAGCAAATAGACAGACACACCTGTAAATGTCAAGTCATTCACGTAAAACGTGTAGGTAAAACCCCTAAGAAAAGGAAACCTACAGCATCTGTAACACTGTTATTCCTTCAAGCATACAACCCATTCCCCAAGCAGGGCAATATTCTGCACAGGACTTTTCCTAAGGTTAACTTTAAAATCTGACTCATGTTCATACACTACACATAGCAATGTAGACATGAACAGTATATGTATTAGCAGAAAATTTTAAAAATAATTGTTTTAAAATACTAATACTCACCTTCCACGAACAATATTTTCCTGAAGGAGCTCATGAATGATATTTTCTATATTAGAAACGTTTACTTTATTGACAAGACCATTGATGGACTTCTTCAAGGCTTCCCAACTCATTCTCTGATATGCCAAGCTGTTACAAAGGTATTACAAAATATTAAAGCATAAATTTGAGGTAGCACTGACATTTTACACACACACACAAATGCATACGAAATATGAATGTAGTTTGTAATGCTTAAAATAGGTAAAAAGAAATTCACTGCCTAAATGTGAAGACTACTTTACAGGTACACATTTAACTATTAGAAAATCACTGAACCAACGTGATATATTAAAATGTAGCTCTCCACAGATAAGGTATAACCCAGTACATTCAGTTTTCCAAGATGCTGAAAAAAATCCTGAATTATGTTCTTTTCCACTTCCACTTTGCAGCAGAAGCAGGAGATAATAAACTTGAGTCTTTCACCTTTCTTCTCTGATAAAAATGTACTTTCAAAAGAATGACCACAGCCCTCAAAAGGTACCACCATTTTCACCAACATTCACTAAAATCCATTACAGTTTTTGCTTTTCAGTAAAAATTCTAACATGTTACTTTCAACAAACCTGCTTTTATCAGTGATTTGCTCTTGCATCATCCTGAGCTTGGCAGGTGGAATGTATGCACCACCTGTGCGAGTAAGGATTGGATCCACTTCTTCCTTCTTTTTCTTGGAAGTAGTCTCATCATGAGCAAGGGAGCTCTGGACTGTCGACCTCTCTGGGCTCCTACGATCAGGTGAGGAATATCTCCTCTGCCTCCTTCGATCAGATTCTCTCTCCTCCCATCTCTCATGGTGTCTCTCTCTCCCCCATTCCATTCTTCTACAAAGAAAACAAAACAACAAAACACCACAACCTAAACACCCGAGGGCTGACAAAAAGTTTTCACATTTTATTCTTTAAAATTAGTGTTTTATTATTGATTAGGAAAGAGCTTGATACCTTCCTTCTGAAGTTCTGTCATCATAGTATTCCCTTCTTGAATATTCCTGATCATATCTGCTGTCATCAGAGTATCTTCTCCTTCTGGGAGAGGGAGACTTGTCCCGATCTGTATCCCTATTTGCAACCCAAGACACAAAAACCTTAGTAGCAGGCTTAGGAAAGCAATGCTATCAATATCTACTTGAAATGCAATGTTACAATCAGAACCATTCCACTTCTGCAATCCGAGTTTCAGTTTAAGCATCATGCAAATGATAGATGCTCCTTTTATAATAATTTGTTGTCTGCAAAACCTAAAAAAAATTAAGTAAGTACTGTAGAAGGAATCTGCTCTTGCAATTTCAAATTAAATGCTAAATGCTTATAACATCAAACACCAAAGGTAAATTCAGCACTACACGTTCCCTGGAACACAAGCATTCATCTGCCTCACTTACTTTTGCCTATGTACCATGAAAGAGAACAGATATAGTTAGAAAAAAAAAAGTTATTGTATTTAGAACAATTATTGTATTTAGTTTAATTCTAATTACAACATGAAATTAAAAGTAAACTGGTAGGAGTGCATCTCATGCCTCAGTAGAACGCACTTCAAGTGCTATTTCTGCACCTCCTGCTGGCATCAAGCTCTTCCTAAAGAGATAATTGTGGTATCTGTTATATGCAAGTCTAAACAAAAAGCTGGTGTCTCATTTGCATTTTCAAGCCCCATGACAATTTAACTGAATAAGAAGAAATTTTGTAAGATATAGGTTTAAAATAAGTCTGTTTAATTACTGCTATACTGACATTCAAGTATTTTATTAAATTTACACTTCTTTTCCACTACTCACTTGTGGTAATACATAAAAAGAAACAAAACTTGATTTTTTTTAATCATATGTAGCTCACTATGTAATGTATACATACAGAACATAAAGGGGCATAAAAATCACTCTACCTGTCCTCTGGAGATAAACTTCTTTGGTGTGAACTGTAGTTTTCCTTCCTTTCGTACCCAGAACCATGCTTTGAGAAAATAAAAAGGAAAAAATAATGTTCCAACATTACATATTATTTACTAGGAGCACATATACCTTGAAACCAAAGGGTACCATGCTTGCACTTCCATACTCCTTTTAAAGAAGTAAAAGCCATCAAATAAAACTAATGGCAGTCAGTTATGGCAAGGAGGGGCACTCCTAAATAACAAGTAGTTAAGCAGCTGCACCCACTGCTACAGAATGCTGCAGCTGCCAAATGCTTATATGGGCTCAATAGACTGGACAAACACTAAAGAAAAAACATAAATCACAAGAGTTAAAAAAAAAACGTCTACCTCAGGAAGCTGAAAATAGGCAAAGATGGCATTTCTAAACCACCATTTTAGGAGAGTAATTTTAAAGCCATTTGTTTCTCCTGGGATTCTGAAAACTCATTCCCATCCATTCAGAAATGTACCAAACATTTAAAGAGAGAGCTTTGACTTTCACAATAGAAACACAGGTGCCTCATTAACTGCTACTTCCTCTAGCACTTCTTCTATATCTTTTCCTTTTAACATCAGGGCTTATTTTTCAACACCTGTTTTCTCCATTCCTCCACGTGTCCATGATCTCTGTTGAGCAACCACAATGTCACTTTTCACCCACTACTTTATTCTTATACACTTATAATATCAGGAACTTCCTCTGTTGGGACAACAAGCACTAGAAACAGCTGTAATTCACTGGCTATATGTATTTCTCTTGTAATCAGCTGCTGTCAATTGTGGGTATTGTTTGTTTTACATTCAGGGAGCTTTATTTAACTTTAACATCCACTACAAACCTAACCACCATCAATAATGGAACCCTAGAATTTAGGTTTAGAACACTTACGTTTACTTGTGTCACCCTGCTCTTCATCTTGACTTCCTACTTTTGATGGAGTTGTGGAGCAACAAGACAATCCAAGCTGGAGTTCAGCGTGTGAAAAACATTTCATCTACAACGCACAAAAGACAAACAAAACCTTTTTACTGTACATGGTGCAGACATCTGCGCTTTGAACTTTTCTTTATCCCTGCGTAACTCCTAAAACCAAAACAAATCAAACAGCTCCCCCTCAGACCTCTGAAGGCTACACAATACATACAGCAGGGGACGGAGGCTATAAAGGGGCACCCAGGCCCTCACCAGCTCCACCGCCGCGGCCACTGCCGAGAGATCCGGCAGACAGACCGCGGCGGGGGATGCCGAGGCCCTGCTCACAGGCCCAGACACCCGGCCGGCCACCGCGCTCTCAGCGAGGCTGCGTTACCACCCGGCCCGCCTCCCGCCGCCCGCGCCCGAGCTGCGGCCTGGGAGGAAAGGCCGCGACCCCCCAAACCCTCCCCTCCGGGAGAATCCTGTCACCCACCGACCGACACACGGACGGACGGACCGATCCCAGCCGCCCGAACCTACCGCCCACCGCCGCGCACGGCCGGGAATAACGTCACTTCCGGCGGAAGCCGTCGCATATTGAGCGCGCGGCCGCCGCCACTGCCGCTCTGAACGGGGCCGAGGAAGCGCGAAGCCGCAGGCGCGCGGGAACCGCTGCGCGAGGGGAAACGACGCGCGGAGGGGCGGGGCGGGAAGGGGCGGGAGGCCGCCATCTTAGGGCCTGGCAGCCGCGGTGTGGGTGAGCGGAGTGGCGGCTGTGCGGCTTCGCCTGAGGTGTCGCCTGTCACTCTGCTGTTTAGCATAAAAATGGTTGTAGGAAAAAAACCCAACCCAAAATAACAACAAACAAACATCCCCTTCCCCTCGAAAAAAAAACAAACCATAAAAAGCCAAACCCAAACAAACAAGAAAAACCCA
Organism: Calypte anna; assembly: GCF_003957555.1. Taxonomy (NCBI): domain Eukaryota; kingdom Metazoa; phylum Chordata; class Aves; order Apodiformes; family Trochilidae; genus Calypte; species Calypte anna. Next base: position 24,320,469 of record NC_044253.1, read on the forward strand.
AACACAAAACAAAACAAAGAAACAAAAAAAACCCACCCCAAAACCTAAAAACACGAAAATAAGCTGATGGAGTGACTCCTGTGCTCTGTAGCAGTCCTATTGTTCCTTCTGGTTCAGCCTATGCATCTCCAGTGCCAACTCTAGATGATGTATTAGAAAAATGACCCCGCTGGCATCAAATGGCACCTGTCAAAAATAAGAGAAAAGCACACAACCCTCTTCATGGAAAATAAGCTGTGCAAAGTCTTCAGCAACTGTAAAATTCAGTGAGTGAATTTAGCACACCTGTTTGAATGACACTTCTGTCACTTACATGGAGCTGCTGGTTAAATGTTACTTGAAATACATCCAAGACATATGTAATATATCATATTGAGAGTTACAATGCTGTTAGGGTTGCTCCTTATTAGATGGGAGGTTTTGGCTTCTGAAGTTTGAAATTAATCACCACTGATTCACACAGAGCCTGTGGCCTGTAGGCACAGAAGTGTTCAGACTGCAGGGTGGAACTGAATGCATGGGGGGGGGGGTCAGTGAAGGAGAAGGTCTTAAAATTCTTATGGTTCATTTTCAGCTCTTGTGAGGTAATGAAAATAAACTTTTAGAGGTTGTAGCAGATCAGGGTCAGAAAGGCATTAATTCAGCAAGCGCCAGATGGTTCCTGCAGGGACATCTGTACCAGAGCCGTGTGGCTGCTCTGCAGCCCGCTGGCATCCACATGCAAGTCCCTGCGCGTGTGAAGGCAGTGGGATACGGGATTTGTTGAGGGGAAGAAGCTGGCACTTGGTGGGAACAACTCTGTAGAAACACTAGTCACAATTTCTGCTTTCTAAAAGAAAGGAGAAATACATCAACAGCAGAACAATTCTGATGAGCTGGACTGTACGGTGGCCTCGCTGACCTATAGCTATAGATACAGTTATCTGGTAATACATTTCCTGAACTCCTTCCACAGCTGAAATTTGCTCAGCTATGATATTTACAGACCTGCCCACAAGATCCTAACCCAGGAGCAACAGGTATTTCCCTGCAGCATCCCTTGAAGAACTGGTGGATGAAAGCATGTCAAAATGAATGTCAAAAAGCATGTAAAAAATACATGTTTTATTCCTGTTCCCTTTTCCCATTCTGTGACACCCTTGATCATGAACTTTGGTTGTAGGGGTGAGAAATTGTCTCCTTTACTTTCTCCTGACTGTCAAGAGGGATGTGTTTTCCAAAGTAGTGTAGAGTCCTTGCCCAGTCTGAAGGCCTCGGGGCAGCCCAGGTGGCCAGGTCTGTGGCTGAGAAGCTGGGGGACTCCTGGTTGTGCCTAGGATTGAAATAAAAGGAAAATGTTAGGCAGAAACCCAGATAATTCAATGTAACACAAGGTAAGGAATAAACACAAAAATCAAATGGTGGACTAAAGGCAGCAAAATGACAATGTATCATTCTATAAAAACTACTGAACTTTGAGTTCTATGACAGAAAAATTCTGCTTAAAAAATCATGGAAAGCAGAAGTCCTATTCCATGTTTATTTTTGAGGAAAATCCCTTCAATACAGAGTTACAGGAAATCTTCTGTTGACTTATTCTGTAATAATTAATGCTTGGGCTCCACACTTTTTTGGAAAGCATAGTTTCCAGTATATTCTTGCTGCTTACTAAAATTATTAACTTTCAAGAATTACAGAATTGTTTTCTCATTCACAATAGCTTGTTCTTATTGGGATAGCTACCACTTTTTAAAGGACCTTTCAGGATTTGCTTCCTTTATTATTCAGCAGTCTCATTCTTCTTCTAGTGCTTGATGTATACCCCTATGAGTTGGTTCTCATTGTGGGAATGATACAGACTTCTGCTTTTGGAGGATTAAGGTGTTGATTTTTAAAGAGTAGTTACTGAAAGGATGGGGCTATTTGTTGCTCTTAATAACAAGGAATCCTTTGCTTAAAGACATCCAAATTCATGTGTATAGAGCACTAGATGAGAGTATTAAAAATTTAGCTGTGCTTGCATGTTCAACACTTCACATTTTATTTGGTTTCATCACTATGGGAATGCATTATTTTCTGAGAATTTTCTTGGGACAAGGCTATTGTAACAAAATGTTTTTATGTCCTAGTGATGCAAGCCACCTCCTCATTGCACCCTGTGGATTGCTTTACAAACTAAAGACTACAATGTCCTCTACATCCAATTCTTACTTGAAGTGTAGGGCTGGTGAATTTGCACCTAACAGTTGTGATCTTATAAGCAGCATGGGCATAGCATGATAACATTGACTGAGGCATTATTACTTTACTGTTTGAAGAAGAGAGTGGATCAGGCCAAACTGTTTGTGTGAATTTACTTTATGTAGAATTAGAACTTGTAATATATGTTAATGAATTTATGTTCATAACCAGTAGAATTCAGGGATAAACTAAGAAAGAAGTGACCAAAAGCAGATGAGACATGTCAAGACCCTAACGGGATTAACTTCTGTCTTGGAGATAATTAGAAGTGTAAGTCCTGGCACCACTGAGACAGCTGGGCACTGGGGGAGTGTAAACACCGGCACGAAAGGCAGGATGAGGCTGCCAGAACTAGCAGATAAGGGGAAGTTTTATTGCAAGGGGCCAATTATCCTCTATAACAAGGGGATGAAGTCATCAAGAGCAAGAAAGGTAAAAAGTTCAACCCTGAGGAAGACTTCGTTACTTCATCTGAAGACCCCCAAAGACCCCCGAACACATCCCCAAAAAGACAACTCCGCCCAGACTCCACCTGTTATGAATATGTATGTAAGGATGATGTAACCTACCCTTTTACTGTATAAATATCCTAACCCTTTCCCTTAACCCTTGGAACTCTTTGTCCAGCACGAGCTGGGGGTTCCCCGGATCCGAAAATAAATACCTTTGCTGTTTAAAGACTCAAACTTTGTCTCTAAACAGTTTTGCTTGGCCTTTTTCGGCTTCATGTTCATGGAATTTTCCTTGTGTTTGACTTGTGTATTTTCTAAAGGTAAAGAACAGGCTTAGTTATGTAAATTGAAATTGTTACCATACTAAGATTTCATTTTACATAGGGCTTGATTCTACCAACACACGTCCTGCACACAAGTACTGATGACATTAGGACATTATATCCCGTGACTAGATGTTCTGAAATGCTGTAATTTAAAAGAACCATTCTTCTGTTGCATTTATTCTCATATTGAGTACACATTAGCAAATATAAGAATGGGATTTTTATTTTTTATTTGCAAATATAGGAAAGCATTTTAATAATGGTAACATTCATGCAGTCATACCATTTAGTTAAAATTCAGATCCAGCATTTCATGCCACAAGAGTGCATGTATGCCTTTAAGAGTCCATTGTCACTGGTACTTTATAAAGAAATACTGGTTTTCATGAAACCTCTAGCTGGCTTGGTGGGTTACAAAAATATATAAAGGAGAGAAGTACATAATCAAATCATGGTTTATTATGAAACCACGATGTTTTCTTTTGATTCTGTTGTCATCTGTTCTTAGGATTCCTAAAATAATGCTGTCTCTTACTTTCCTTTTGGACACACAGATCTCTCTATTATTATTTTTTATTGGTAGGGACACTACTAGTAATGAGAGTGATATTAAAAATGCAGATACACCTTTTAGTATAAAATAGGGGAGTCTGGCTCAAGCTCATGTGTAAGAATTTATATACTACAGTTTTATAGCCTCCAATCCAAATTTCTGGTAATTTCTAGAGATACCTTTTCCTGCAAAGCATGCACTTCTCTGCAACATCAGTGCCCCTCTTTTCCTTCCTCTGTGCCTGTCACTTGCTTTCCCACTGCAGCACACGTCCTATTGCATGTTTGACTTTTGTTGTTGTTTTGTTAGCAACAGAATTCTATTTCTTTGACTTTCAAAATGATTTACAATTGTGGAGAGACTGAGACCAGCATGAGACCAGGATGCTTATACAGATCCTGAGGATATGAACTGTTAAATGTTTTCCCTAGGTATTCCATGAACCCACTGCAAATACAACATTACCTGCTTGTGAACGCTCTGTGATTTCCCATTCTGCTGTGAAAGTAATCTTTTTCCTGACTCACACTGTGAAAACAGGTGTCATAAAATAAAAAGGCATATGGCATCAATGTGGCAGCAGAATCTCAAGAGAAGGCTGTCCTGTGGGTGATGGCACACATACCATCACTCAGGCTGTCCCTCCAAATTCCCTGGGAGACAGCAGACATGGGAGCTGAGCATTCCCTTCAAAGGGAACCTGAGGACAGGGACAGAAAATAAACAGTCTGCTTCGTGGTGCCTTCAGCAGGAGACAACTAATTAACTCTGAGAAACAAGTTTATGTTTCAAAAGCAGCTGAATAACACAGAGTGACATAAATGTGACTCTTCATTTCTCTGCTTTGATGTGGAAAGCAGAATAAGGGTGGGGAAGGTGAGATTCATTGAACAAGAAAGGAAAAATTAGTTTAATAATGAATAGAGCAATGAAGTGAGCTTTTCCTTTTCTCCTTTTCTAAGTTATTGGTTTTGCTTTTGGATTATAGACTGAAGCTCCCCTCCATCAAAACAATGTTGGTTTTAATTCTGTGAGGGTGAAAAGACATGCATGTCCAAAGCTTCCTGAGGCAGTAGTGCAGGTTCAATAATCCATCCCAGCATTTTTGAATCTACTAGACTGAAGATCCCAATGGAGTCCGAAGTAGATCCATGACTGGTTTCTGACTTTAGAGAGTAGGAAGAATTCAGGTGCATCCCCTTGTTTGGTGTGCCTCACATAGGTTCTTGCTCAGCATGTGAGCCTTCTTAATTGCCTGGGAAGCACTCAAGACTTTGGGGTTGTGGTGGACTAAGCATCTAATTATATCAGTCCTAATGACCCTGCAGGAGCCATACAGCCAGTCTGTAAGTGTAAGAGACGGGTAGGATCTCTTATCTCACTCAGAAGTAAATTCTTGCAAATGGTTCCCAGGTAATAGCACCTCCACCCAGTAGAACCAGTCAGAGCATGGCAGGACTCTTCAACTTTGTGCTAACATCTTACCCACCTCCCACCCCCAGCTGCAGTAAAATGTATAAAAGCAAAAGTAACTCATGAACATTATTCAACAAAAATACTGAAGAAACTGCACAAGTGTGCTCTAATTAGAGCTCTTTGGAGGTTACTTCCATATGGGCTTACACGTATTTCTCAGGGCATGTCTATGCACAGTTCAAGTGGAGTGGAAATAAATGAGCAAGGTTAACTCTAAATGAGCTAGTTCTGGTACCTGAAACCGTAAGTAGAAATATGTGCTGCCTGATACACCTGGTTTTATTAGTGTAGCACAGTTCTATAGCTGGGCTAGCAGGATCACATCACTTCTGGTATCTGCTTTAACTCATATCAAGGGGCTTTACGCATAACCAGGAGAGCAATAATCCAGGATGCTTCTCCTTTTCTTAAGTGAGCACAGTGATAAATCAGACCTTAAAATACCACAACACCCAGTTCATACAGAATTTAATCAATATGAGAAGTTGGTGCCTTCAGATAGGGCACATTTAAAATATACATTTCTGCACTCTGAAAATGCTGAAAGCAGTGATTATTCAACTGAAACTAAGAGCAATTAAACCACACATAATTATAAGCTTTGAAACCTGCACAAAGGGAGAAAGGATAATGTGTCCAACAAATTCATACTCATCAGCTTAATGTTGTGCATCAATACTCCATTAGTAAGCTGTAGGAAACACAGTTTTTAGTCATGTTTCCCAGGGCAATTTTTGTCACTGTGCTTGAAATAATACAAGTTAAAAGTCCTCCACATGCTGCACTCCCTGGATTGGTGCTTCCCCTGGCATGAGCAGCTGTAGCTCTATTAACTCCCAACCTTCAGCAAGTGAGCAATAAAGTTTTGTATCTAGAAGCTCACTGGAAAGTACAGCATCCTACTGGAAAAGCAGCTGTAGCCACCCAATACCTTATTGTGCTAGCTGATTCTTTGCAGTTAGTATTGCTTTATTAATTAATTAATCACAAAATGATGGATTGGAGACTGCTTTCCCTGCCTGCTTTGTTAGGAGTAAGACATTTATACACAACTAATTCTCATAAAAGTTAATCAGTGTGACCTTTACTGTGCTGTAGAATTAGAACTTTGTGCAAGGCTCAAATTGTACTTCCAGATGGTTGTTACTGGTTCAGGATGTTACTGCACAATTCAGCTGAGATGGGAAATTGCAGTTTCAGTACAAGGTCAGATAAGGGAGTGGAGCCCAGGCAGCAAAGGGGGTCTGAGACACCAAAGCTGAATTTGTTCAATAGCAAAGTGGGATGTGGTGGTGCAATCCCTTTTTCTGCCTTTTTTTGTGGCAGCAGTAATCTCTGCTACAGGGTGTTAAGAAGCACTGTGTGAGCCAGAGAGAGGAAGAAAAAACAGAGCTCTTACAACATAATCTATACCACCGTTTCAGAGGGATCTGATACCTATGCTGTGAAGTTCCATCATTTTTACATTTTCATATATATTGCAAGGTCTTGGGTTTAAAATAGTAACTGAGAAATACCTCTTTTGGTACCTCAATTGAGTGACATTTGTTGTACTCCATCATAAATTTTACTTTTTTTCCAGGAAAGCGCCAGCAGATTCCAAGTTTGTTTTGAAACCTCATCAAAGCAGAGCTGTTCCCATGAGCTCAGTGGGCAGGGATGATCATATGTGGAACTTCCACACAATTTCCACTGTGTGAAAACACATCACATATGTTTTCTATTCTTTTTAATGACAGTCTCTCAGCTACTTCTCATAGCATTCGAAAGTCTGCTCAGCTTCTGTTTGAAGCAGGATCCTAGTTTGTACGCCAAGACTTCCTTTCTTTTAATTTTGTATCCTTCTGGGCAGATAGCAATCATGAAGAGTGCTCCCAAATAACCCGTCTGGATACAGGTGGCACTCACTATCAGTCACCTCTGTGTCCTGCTTAACAGGAGGCATTCCAGCACACCGACTCATTCTTCAATTTTTTACAAAGCACTACAAATTTGAGATTTTTTTTCAAAATATACAGTTGCAAGTTGCAAATGTCCCAGCCTTTTTGATCATTGTGAGAAAACACCTACATTTTCAAGCACTGAATGCAGCATAGAGGTATACATAGAAATAGTCCATTTTTAAAACATTTTTGTACAGAATGGGTGGTGAAGTCCATCTCAGAAAATGTAATATATATCTATCAAGCAATTCACTAATAATTATATCAATACCTAGACACACCTCATTTTAATGTCTGATGAATATTAATTGTTTTTGTTGGTTTTAATGGGTTTTCTTTTCAGATACTAAATCTGAAGGGAGGCAGTGCATTCATCTTGCAGTTGGTAACTGCACATTCTATTTTGAGTTGAGTCCTTACGGTCTGTGCAATGTTCCAACTGTTCCTGTTTCCGATGAGAAGGGTTTCCAAATAAGCCTTTGGCAATACTGCTGAACAAAGTGGGACCACTCTAGAAATATAGTATCTCAAAATCTTTATGTCTCAAATCTCCACGGGGTTTATGAAGCAAAGTGCCTTCAGCAGAGAAAGTAGGTTAAAGCAAGGACAGGCAGCCTCCTCAATTAAGAGTGCTGAAAATAAGCACAAATACTCCCCCTGTTCAGTACACTTAAGATTTGAGCACAGGTCAAAAAGAATAAAATTTCTATTTACAAAAATATGTTCCTTAGCCCTTATTTGGACGAGGTGCCCTGCAGATCCACTATGACTCAACTTTAAACTCTGTTTACTTTATAATTTGATATAAACTTGAAATTTGAAGGTAATTTGGTTTTGGACATTAATATTTCCTGAAAAGCTGATTTGATTTTGCTACTCCTGTATGTTCTTGCCAGCATGCACTAGGAATTGATGGAGGATTTTTTTTTTTAATTATTATTATTATTAATTTTAGATCATTGGATCATAGATAATCTGCTTGCATAACAGTTAATAGGAGAAAGAGTGTCTTATTATTACATTCTTTTTAGAATTTCCTTCAGGCATGGGTGTATTCCTGTTTTTTCCCTATCTAATCAAATAGCTTTTATGGTTATTTTCTACCATAAAAATTTTTAGGAACAATATGGATTTTTTCCCCACTTCCTTCCTATAATGAGCTGTACATAATTTTGTAAGTTGCCTGATTCATAGTACCACTGCTTTTCAGCTCCAGTTATGAATTACCTTGAATGTAGTTATTAATATTTGACACCGAAGAGGTTTCATAGCTTCAAAATTTAATGATGATGATGCTTTTACCACTTATGTGTACATTGAGGGAAATTAAATTCTGAGAACAGAAGCATCTTGTTTTTCCCCATCTTCTGTCCTGTCTTTTTGTAATGAAACAGTGCCCCCAAGAGCTTTTCCTTCTGAAGGGGCAGTTTAAGAAAATAAAGTCAATTCACCATTATATTATATTTTAACATAAAAATTCTGCCAAGCATTGCAAAAAGAGACATTGGCTGGAAGGACAATAAAAAAACAGTTTGGTTTGGTTTTCTTACTTTATGCCCAATATTAGAAAGTTAAGTAAATGACTGAATTGGAGGGATGGATGTACTTCAAGGAGCAAGTTTTGAAAGCACAGGAGCACACTGTCCCGGTGTGCTGAAAGGCGAGCCGGCGGGGAAGACGACCGGTCTGGCCGAACAGGGAGACTTTGAAAGAAATTAGGGTTAAGAAGAAGGCCTACCAATTATGGGAAAAAGGGCTAACTACTCAGGAGGAATTTAGGAATATAGTTAGATTGTGTAGAAAGAAAATTAGAGAGACAAAAGCACAACTTGAACTGAATCTCACCACCTCTGTGAAGGATAACAAAAAGTCCTTCTACAGATACATCAATAGCAAAAGGGAGGGCAGGGAAAACCTCCGTTCTCTACTGGACATGGGTGGGAATATAGTTGTCAAAGATGAAGAAAAGGCTAAGGTATTTAACACCTTCTTTGCCTCAGTTTTCAACAGTAAAACAGGTTATCCTGAGGACAGCTGGCTTCTGGAGGTTATAGAAGGTGACAAGAATCTAAACAGCCCCTCTGTAATCCAGAAGGAAACAGTCACTGATCTATTGAACTGCTTGGATCACCACAAGTCTATGGGACCAGATGGGATCCACCCAAGGGTAATGAAGGAGCTGGCAGAGGAGCTTGCCAAGCCTCTCTCTATCATCTACCAACAGTCCTGGCTCACCAGGGACATCCCAAATGATTGGAAGTTGGCGAATGTCACGCCAATCCACAAAAAGGGTCGGAAAGAAGACCCAGGAAACTCCAGGCCCGTCAGCCTGACCTCAGTGCCTGGCAGGGTCATGGAACAGCTCATTCTCAGTGTAATCACACAGCACCTGCAGGATGGGCAAGGGATCAGACCCAGCCAGCATGGGTTTAGGAAGGGCAGGTCCTGTCTGACCAACCTGATCTCCTTTTATGATCAGATGACCCGACTGGTGGATGAGGGGAAGGCTGTGGATGTGGTCTACCTGGACTTCAGCAAGGCCTTTGACACCGTCTCCCACAGCATCCTCCTGAAAAAGCTGTCAGCCCACAGCTTGGACAGGGGCACTCTGTGCTGGGTTAGGAACTGGCTGGAGGGCTGGGCCCAGAGAGTGGTGCTGAACAGTGCTGCATCAAAATGGCGGCCGGTCACTAGTGGTGTGCCTCAGGGATCAGTGTTGGGCCCAGTTCTGTTCAATATCTTTATTGATGATCTAGATGAGGGGATTGAGTCCATCATCAGCAAATTCGCAGATGGCACTAAGCTGGGGGGAAGTGTGGATCAGCTGGAAGGCAGGAGGGCTCTGCAGAGAGACCTGGACAGACTGGAGAGTTGGGCTGATTCCAATGGGATGAGGTTCAACAAGGCCAAGTGCTGGGTCCTGCACTTTGGCCACAGCAACCCCATGGGGAGCTCCAGGCTGGGCACAGAGTGGTTGGAGAGCAGCCAGACAGAGGGACCTGGGAGTCTGGATTGCCAGGAAGCTGAACATGAGCCAGCAGTGTGCCCAGGTGGCCAAGAAGGCCAGTGGCATCCTGGCCTGTATCAGGAACAGTGTGGCCAGCAGGTCCAGGGAAGTGATTCTGCCCCTGTATTCAGCTCTGGTGAGGCCACAGCTTGAGTCCTGTGTCCAGTTCTGGGCCCCTCAGTTCAGGAAGGATATCGAGGTCCTGGAGCAGGTCCAAAGGAGGGCAACCAGGCTGGTGAAGGGACTCGAGCACAGACCCTATGAGGAGAGGCTGAGGGAACTGGGGCTGTTCAGCCTGGAGAAGAGGAGGCTCAGGGGAGACCTCATCGCTCTATACAACTACCTGAAAGGAGGTTGTAGCCAGGTGGGGGTTGGGCTCTTTTCCCAAGCAACTCTCAGGAAGACAAGAGGGCACAGTCTTAAGTTGTGCCAGGGGAGGTTTAAATTGGACATTAGATAGAATTTCTTTACAGAGAGGTGATCAGGCATTGGAATGGGCTGCCCCGGGAAGTAGTGGATTCTCCGTGTCTGGAGATATTTAAAAAGAGACTGGATGTGGCACTCAGTGCCATGGTCTGGGAACTGCAGCAGTAGTGGATCAAAGGTTGGACCTGATGATCTCTGAAGTCCCTTCCAATCCAGCCAATTCTATGATTCTATGTATTCTTCTAATATTTTTGTCAACTAAATTATCAGCCATTATGGGCAGCCTGAGCACATACAATAACCGAAGTATGAGCTTTTATGAGTTATTATCATTCTAATTAAAGTTTATGTTCAAATACAGACCTTGAGTGTCATTTCACCTTAATCTAATCAAGGGGTATCTGATGGTCGAGCATTTCTTCAAACCATAACATTTTAGTCACTCTCTCTGGGAGGGCCAGGTCTGACACTGGAGTTGGATCCAGTTGCACCAAGGCTTCTCTCTGAGAAGGAGTTTAGAAAGCAAAGGGGTGTGATCTGTGTTTCCTTGGGTGCCCTATCTGTTCACTAAATGCCTGTGACAATGTGTACTAAATATTTAACTCTGATTAGCTCATTGCTGGGGAGCAGCAAAGGAAGAGCAAAGGGGAGAGGAGTGGAGACTGTGGCTGGAAGGCTGAGGCTGGCTTCCTGAGAGGAACAGCCAAGAGAATCGTGTGTAGCCCTTCAATTCTCTGCAATGATCATTCTCCTCAGGTAACAGACCTTACTGGAAAAGAAAGCAAAAAAAAGATTCCTAATAGTGAACTCCATACGAACTAAAATAGTTTCAAAATAATTTAAAGGTAAGGGCATCTGCCTTACACAGCAGCTACCCTAAACAGCAGTGACAAATTAAAATTCAAACAGAAAGAACTCCCTGTCCTTGTCTCTCCTCCGTCCCATATACCAGTCAGTGACAGATGAGCTTGGCAGTGTGCTGTGATGTTCAGCAATACACTTTATTTCACACAAAAACTGGGTAGCTAGGAATGTGTTAGCACAAGCCTATCAATTTCTCATGTTACTGTACTTGAGCTGACTTTCCACTGCTCAGTGGAGCCCTTCTGGCTCCCACAGGGTCCTCTGACACCTGCTGAGCCGGTGACTTCCAGCTCTGCTCACCCCTCTTACTCACTGCTGGTTCCAGACAGCTGCCTCCTCCACAAACAATTTTTTTTTTCCCCCTCCAATATTTCTTACACCACCCTGGTGCTCTAATGTAGATGGGTGCAGACGGGCAAACCTTTCTTGGGGTACGGCGCTCCGAAGTCAAAGAGGTGTTCTCACCAAGGTGCACAGTCAGTGCTCCGGTTTTGCTGCCTTCAGACTTGGGCAGCCTCATTCCATGTTTCTACTCCAGACTCAGCCAACCTCCTCCTCTGGCTGCTCCAGAGGGAGCTGAGCATGTGTTGGGAAGCTCCCCTTTTATTGGCCCCCCAATCCTGCTCATGTGCAGCTGAAGCAAACCCTGACTGGGTGGGGGGTTTAACACAGGTGGGCTTGACACAAGCTCACGCCTCCCACCTCGTAATTAGCACCTGAGTGCCTCAAACATGGGGCTGTGTACACATGCTCAGGCCATTCCTCTACACATTCTGTTACACCCTAATATTGTCTAAAACCAAAAAAACATCTACCACAAAGAGATTTTTTGGTAGTTCTATGTATTTTTTTCCATCCCATTGCATGGGTTGGCCATAAGTTGAAATCTATAAAGGAAATTAAATATCCCACATATGCAAATAATTGCTTTAAATATTTTTCAATGATATGTCTTGGGAATACTCAGGACTTCATCTACCACAGAAGAAGGAAGTTTTGATATATGGCATGGTCTCCCAAAATAGCCTGCTAATAACTCTTTAGGAGAGTGATCTTGTTTTCTCAGGTATAGCTCAATTTAAAGAACAATTTCCACACAGGTCTTAAGCCACTGAGAGCTTTAGAGGTTGAAGCCAGCACTTTCTTCTCTACCTGGATACTAGACAGAGCGTTTCTGACTGATAAATAACTGTAAAAGGCTTGTGATGTGATTAGATCTTTGTCAGAGCAGTTATGCAATAAAATAGATTATGTTCAGATCAAGCATGCAACTAGCCAGATGTGTTATATCTGATTTGTGCAGATCTGTGTGAATGCAGATAAGTATGACAAAGTACTACAAAACACACAAGGAATAAATCATAGCATTCCTATGTACTCCGAAGTTCCAAAGAATAAAACTATGCTCCTGTTCATGGGAGAAGCATCAGAATTCACAGAAATCACAGAGTGATATTGGATTAAGGGTTGGACTTGTTCTCAGAGGTCCTTTCCAACCTGGCTGATTCTGTGATTCTGTTACACGTTGGAAGGGACCTACAGAGATCGATCACTGAGTCCAGCTCCCTGCCAGAGCAGGGTCACCTACAGCAGGTCACACAGGAATGCATCCAGGTGGGTTTTGAATGTCTCCAGAGGAGACTCCACAACCTCCCTGGGCAGCCTGTACCTATGCTCTGCTGCCCTCACAGTGAAAAAGCTTTTCCTTATGTTTACACAGAGCCTCCCATGCTCCAGCCTGCACCCATTACCCCTTGCCCTATCATTGGACATCGCTAAGAAGAGCCTGGCTCCATCCTCCTGACACTCACCATTTACATATTTGTAAACATTAAAGAGGTCACCCCTCAATCTCCTCCAAGCTGAAGAGCCACAGCTCCCTCAGGCTTTTCTCATCAGGGAGATGTTTCACTCCCTGAATCATTTTTATGCTCTGTGCTGGACTCTCTCAAGCAGTTTCCTGTGCTTCTCGAACTGAAGGACCCAAAACAGGACAGAATTAAGCTTAACTCTGTGGCATGTAGCTTTGTTCTCTGCATAGATGTCTAGATTCTGCACCTTTCAGCTTCATCACACATTCACTAAGTATCATTACATGTAATGTATAAACTGATTTTTGGTGTCAGAGTGTGGCCATTCTTTATTTAGGAGTTTAAGCCTTAGTTATTTCCTCATATTAGGACTCCAACTAATTAGATTGCCAAACAATAATGAAAGAGATGTGCTGTAATGCATCTAATTGTAAATGATCTTTGAAAGGCTACACTGGCTCCTCAAATAAAGTTAAATAAAAATCTATTCTCTTAATCACTATTTTATGGATCTTATATCTTTAACAACCAACATCCAGTTTTTTCCAGTGTGTTTGCATCATAGCATGCACCTTAGGGGTAGAAAAATAAACTCTACTATGAGAAAATTTAAGAGTACTCTATTTTTAGGTGCCCTGTGATGGCTACTGACATTTTGGGGTAGGTTGCTTTTATTTTGTTCTCAATGTAAGCATGGGAAGGTTGTGGTACAGCTATTAAGGATGCCTTTTCACTAGTCCGTGCATTATTATGTAGATTTCTTTTGTTTTCATTAACAATCTGACAGATTTCTGAACTTAGTCTTTCACTGTTCATAGGTATATGAATAGGTATATAGGTACATGAAAGTCTTTCACTTTCATAGGAAAGCATTCATAGGTATAAAAATATTTTGATGCATTTATGCGATGGCATTCAAAATTCAGCATTTGCCTTTATCTGGAATTCTGTTCTTTTTAGCATTAACTTCATCAAATATTAATCTTGACCAGGCGTATTAATGAGTATGACATTTTGTTTCCCAGTACAGCAATAGTTCTGCTGCTCTTGAAATTTCTTGCCCTTGACAATTATAGTCAACATTTGCCAAGCTGAGTTGGCAATACCAAAATATGAACCCACATATAAGTCAGCTGCTGGTAGAGCAATGATCTGCAAGCATGTATGTAGTGTTACTCCTGCTTGGAACTACAGTGTTCTTGCTTTGTATTTATTTAGTTGGAGTCCATGTGTGGAGAGGAGGTCTGCTTTTATTTTTTCCCCCCAAGGAATATGGGTAACTAATTTCCCCATCTATGGAAGTAATTTATCCTTTAAATTAGGAGCAATTGCACTTGCAAAAGCAGACACTAATTTTTCACTTTCTTGCTTTAATTTCTATGTGATAGTGAACTCAGCAAAGACAAAATGTTGTAGAAGCAAAGGAGATCACGGATGGTTTTATAACTGGGGTGGAGTGAATTTTACAGACTATGGGAGAAAGATGACCTCTGTTCAGAAGCCTCCCTGTTCATTAGTAGATGGCTGTGGTTTAATGATTCCTCTGTGGTGCAAAGAAGGAATCAAATTAGATGGTGTGTGAAGCTGTCATTACCATGTCTGTCTCCCTCAATAGTTCCAGCTTAAAGCATGTGGCTCCTTTTATAGCAGCCCCTCAGATTAATGTATCTCATCCTTTCCACATCAAAGTCTGTCAGTACTTTTATAGTATAAAAAGGATGCAGAGATAATTTTACAGTTCATTCTCTTCAAACAGCATTGACTTGTATACCTGCAACATTTCTTTTATTCCAGGATTTCCAAAACAAGGTGCACTAAAATGAGTAACATCTTAAAACTGAACAAAACCAGGAACAGAAATGTCTATTTAAAATCAGACCAAAGCAATTCTGCAGGGATCCTGGGGATTTTGGAAAGTCAATTCATCTCAAGTACTGCCTGAATTATATTTCTGCCAGCTTACTAGCTGTTTTGAGTATGGAAAACATGTTCATTCTTTCAAAAGCACGGATCAACTCTTTTTATTTAGTTGTTGAAAAAATATGGTGTTAAAAAGTATTCAGTGAAATATATAGTTTCTGATTCCACTCCCTACATCAAAGGCATAGCCTCAGCTAGTAACCACTGCATAGAAAGCTTGTGTTGACCTTATTGCTTTATGACAAAATAAAAAATAAAGAACAAACAAAAAATGTACAGAAAGGAGAATAGTGAAAGGCAACAGAGAGACAGAACTTTGTAGAACTGGCTTTTACTTTGTAGGACTTTCTTTAAATCCACTCTGCCAAGAAATGTGCATTCTTTTTAGATGCTCATGCAGCTAAGCATGTATAACCTGTAACTGTTCACACTGTATTTCCTAGACATTTTTGTAATTTATCAGCACCCATATCAGAGGTTGTCACAGAACTGCATAAGGATAAGGAGAACAGAAACAGGAAAAGCTGATAGATGGGATGCCTGTGTTGGCAATCAGAGGAGCAATTTCATGTGGTTCATCTGCCCATCTGCACCAGGGACTCTCTAGAGCTGGGATTGGAGTGATAGGATGTAGGATCTTGCCTCTTCCCCCTGGTGGAGGGATAAAGGAGTTGGATCCTACTGTGTCACTGGTGCTGAACTGTACTTGCTACAGTCATTCTTTCCAAAACAAAGAATGTACTTAGGCTTTCTGATCTTCTTCCTACTATTTTCTACATTGTCAAATAAAGTAAAAGTAAAGTAAAAACCTTGGGAGTTTCAGGTGGGCTTAGTGTAGCACTCTTCAGAAGACCTGGGGTTCTCTGCATGTGATAGCAGTGGAAGACAAAGCAAGACAGAGGAACAAATCTGGACAGGACAGACCTGTGTGCTGCCACAGGAAGGAGAAGATTTGGTCAGCAGGCAGGAACTGCTTGTTTCCTTCACAGAAAAATTCTAGAATTTTAGTTTTGTCTCAAATTTCAAAGAATTCAGATTTATTTTTTTTTTAATGAGAGGAAATAGAACTACAAATTAATAAAAGTTTTGCATTTAATTTTCAAGATTATAGCACAATATAAAATAATTATTTCAAAATTAAATAAGCAAAGCATCACTGTGAAGTAAGGCGAGCATGTTCACATGAAAGCATAAAGTTCAATGAGAGAAAAAGCAAAGTATTTGGATAATTCCCTTTTGAACATGACAGAAAAAACATGTTGAAATAATGGGAATGAAAGTTTTGATCTATATGTAGTAAGTTTGTCAGATCCATCACTATCTCAATACTGTTCACCTTTGTCTAAGAATTACAAAAGATTTGCACTCAAAAGTATTTCTTACTTCTTCAGTTGTCTTTTGCAGCTTATCTCATGAGCCTGTGCCTGTCAGTAGCGTGCCCCTGGCTCTTCATGAATGCGAAAGGACAACTACCTAATAGCAATGCTTTCAGCTTCACAGAGGTCACAAGCTGATCTCAGTTGCATCAGTGGATATCTGGAGAAACTCAGCTGATCTCAATGGACTTACTCAGGCCTGAAATCAATTATTACTCTGGTGTAAGTGAGATGGAGCCCAGTGCATCGGCTCAGTTCTGGCATTGAAATGCAAATGGGAACCTCGGGAACAGGGAAGCAGTGCCCAGGCATCCGAGGGGCAGCCCTGGCCACCCAGTGCTCCTTGGCACCACTGGTGCAGAACAGCAGAGCAACAATGCTGGGGCGTGCCTGTGTGCTGCAGCCCATGTAGTGACACGGCCAAGGAGCAAACAGGGAGATAAATAACTAATTGTTATGCAGCCATGCAAGAACAGAAACAAAATGCAGCTTAAATACCCCTCCCTGAGCCCTGCCCCTGTGATTATGCTTCCAATAACCACAGTAATAGCTGTGGCACCCGTTTTTCCATTTCAGTGTCTGGCATCTGTGGGCACAGGCACTGATGCAGATGCCAGCGGGGTGCCTGGAAGGCAGTGCTGTGCCAAGTTATGATGGGCTACAGCAGTTTAGATGAACTGATGCTTCCTGACACCCACTCTATGAGAGTCACCTTGTAGGAACAGGCTGCCAACCCACATCACAAAGTCCCATTTCCTTCCTGTGTCTTACCTCCTACCAACCAGCAAGCAAGTAAGGACATGAACTAACAGAGGTACCAGTTTAAAAATTACAATTCCCACCCCCTGTTTCATTACATCACTTTTGACCCAGAGAACTTAACCCAAAGTTGCACATATCTTCTATTAGTAGCTGAATCTCAATTGTCCTCACAGAGGTACCCCAGTAGTGTCGCAGTGGGTGTTCGAGATTGTACTGCCTCACAGTAGCACTGGGTGACACTTGGGGGGTAGGGAAGTGCAGATGCTCTTGAAACCCCAGGGAGCTGCTTCTTCAGCTTGCATGAATTTTAATAAAAGGCAGAAACCTTTTGCTTCTTTTGCCATAACAGTGTGTTTCCATATAGTGAATATGAGACAAAATTGAACTGAAATAGATTTTTATATCCTTAGTGATACTTATCCACGAGTGATTTTTCCCCTCCAGCATCTGATGCAAGTAAATGTGAAGAGCAGAAATACTGATTATGTAGCTAATTCTGAAAGAAAAGAATGGCATCAATTTTAACAAGCTATTTCTCTATTTCTTTTTGTTCAATTATTTAGTGCTGTTTACTTTTCCCCATTTGTTATGCTACAATTGGCAAATATGGGGAAAAAATAATAAATAAATACATAAACCCTTGATAAAACCCTTGATCTATGACAAGAAGAGGATAAAGCCTCATTTGGAAGGGATCAAGAATCAATATTAAAGAGTTTTTGATTTTTCTAAAGTTTTTGCTTGTTTCTTTTGTGTGTGTTGTTGTTTTGTTTGGGTTTTTTTTTTATTCTATAAAATATTAACTCAATTTTGCCCTAGGTCTGAATGAACTTAGCTTTTTTTGAAAATGAGGGAATTCCATCAGACAATATTTTCTTTACAGGATTTGCCACTTTACTTTGAAAAAGCTCTCCACTAGGGAAACTTTCTTGTTCAACATTTATCTCCCTCCTGCAGACTCCATGTAACTTTATAAGCTCTTGTCATTCCTGCCTTGTCAATATGCTCTTGCTAAAACTGGAGGTGGTCATTTTTTATCTCCACAGTGCTTCTATATAATTTGGAACACGTATCTGTGTTCTGGCCACTAGTTATGTAAAAAATAATGGTCAAAAATGCAAAAGAGAAAGCTGCCAACTCCTTTATTATCACCTCTTCATTTATCTCTTGCAATTAAGAGATTTAATATGGAATATAAAGATACAAAATTAAAGCCAGTGTTTGAGGCACATGCTGTTTTGGTGAGAATTATGTATCCTTACTGAATACAGCTCCGAGGAGAAGGATTTGGGGGTGATGGTTGCTCAGAAGCTCAACATGTGCAGGCAGTCTGCTCTTGCAGCCCAGAAAGCCAACCATGTCCTGTGCTGCATCAAATGAAGCATGGCCAGCAGGTCAAGGGGGGTGATTCTGCCCCTCTACTCTGCTGAGACCCCACCTAGAATGCTGTGCCCAGTACCAAAGCCCCCAACACAGGAAGGACATGGAGCTCTAGAGGCAAGCCCAGAGGAGGGCCACAAAGATGATCAGGGGACTGGAACACCTCTGCCATGAAGATAGGCTGAGAGTTGGGGTTGTTCAGCCTGGAGAAGAGATCTTATCTTATCTTGGGGAGATCTTATAGCAGCCTTGCAGCAGCTGAAAGGGACCTACAGGAAAGCTGAGGAAGTACTTTTCACAAGGGCATGTAATGGTAGGACAAGGGGGAATGGCTTAAAATCAAAAGAGGGGAGATATTAGGTGGCAATTATTTAGTGTGAGGGTGGTGAGATACTGGAAGAGGTTGTCCCATCCCTGGAGGCATTCAAGGCCAAGCTGGATGAGTCTTTGAGCAGCCTGATCCAGCGGGAGGCATCCCTAGCCATCCAGGGGGGGCTGGAACTAAGTGATCTTTAAGGTCTCTTCCAACTCTAACCATTCTATGATTCTATAATAGAGGTCTCAGAGCTGACAAATTATTGCCTTTGTTCCAGTCCAAGGTCCCTGAAACATCCAGAGGAGTCCCTGGGCAAAAGCTGAGGAGGGCAAATATTTGCCACTTGCCTAAAGCCCCAGGAAGGGTTTTACTTAAAGGGAGATCAATGCTAGGGCCTCTAAGAACTGAAAGATGGTTGGGGATAATAGGACAAAACAAAGGCTTTTTCTTCACATCCATATTGCAGAATGAAATTACATGAATCAGGAAAAAAACCATACTAGAGATAGACAGAAAACATTATGTTGCTAGTTATGAGGGGGCAAAATGCTGCAGCACAGCCACGCCTGCAGTAGATATTCTCACACTGTGGGCCATGCACTTTTAAGTTTGTCAGGAATTAATACAGAAATGACTCTGCTTCCCCCAACCTACCCCACAAGTCAGCCACATTATTGGGTGTGCTGCCCTGGAATGATCTCTCACAGTGGTTATGTTCTGAAAATCAAGTCTAAATAAATCTTCTCACAAGGAACACATAATAATTCTACTGACAAGTATCAAGACAGACTTTCCACAGCAACCTTTAAATACAAATCTCCTAGCTGTGACTAGTAAACTAATCAGAGGAGGCATACATGTGGAATTCTGGTTTTATATATGGGTACATAGAATCATAGAATCAGCTGGGTTAGAAGGGACCTCAGAGATCAAGTCCAACCCTTGATCCACTACTAGACCATGGCACTAAGTGCCACATCCAGTCTCTTTTTAAATATAGGTATTGTGATCTAATTAACCTCTCTTCTGCAGAGCTTTCATCCATCAATCACCTACCAGATCTATAGCATTTATTTTCTCTTTCTAGCATAAATCTCAGATCAGCCTGCTCCATGGCAGTCACACTTCTGAAAATATTGATAATTATCCTTGCCACTGGTGTATTGACCATTGGCAGAATTAAGAGAGAGCCTGATTAGTTATTTATGCGAGGGCTCCTTTAGTGGCTAGGTAAGAAATAAGGACTGCAGTTAGGACCTTATTCTTCACCTAATTTTCTGTAGACTTCAGTGAGGAATAGGGGAGAAAAGCCCCTCATAGGATGGTGTCTTTGGGGAGGAGCATTGTCTCTTGACAGCAAGCAAAGTTATGCTGGAAGTGGGGACAGCCATGGTGCTCAATACACATCTGATATAACTCCAGTGACATTACTGAGAGTATTAAATAGTGCTGGTATGTCAGAGAAGGGCACAGTTGTTCCCAAATTCTACACTTGTACTTACTGAAATAAAAGCCATAATGGAATATATATATATATAAATTCCCCTGTTACTATAGTGGTTAGTCTTAAAAGGTACTATAAAAACCACAATGAATAATAATTACTCCATGTAAAAATGAACAAACCCTTCCCTCTAATTCCACTGAAATGTCAAGTAATTCTGAGTGGAATGGGAACTACCTGCTAAAAACCAATGGACTGCTATAATGTAGCTAAAGGGCGTCTGCTTTATAGAAATAAAACAAATGAATTAACAAAAAAATTAGCACTGATGTGCTAAGCTTGCTTTGTTTAAATCAGACGTTATGAGAAATCACTGAGAAAAAGAGACTTTTTACATTTTTTTTTTTCAACTGGAGTACACTCATGGTGTTAAAAGGGTGAATGTATAAAAGCAGTGAATTGCAGAATCTTCATTGTTGACCTTCTTTTGATAACTTAGCTTTGGCATAGCCTCAGCTTTTAAATGAGAGCATTCAGTTTGTAGTGCTGGCTTAAATTCACTGTATGGTTAGCAAGCTTCAGCAGGTTTAGTGCTTCTCTTCTTTAGACACCAGCATTTGTGGGTTTTTTTTCCTCCCCAAAGAAGTAAATTATTTATACAGCACCAACCTTTTTTAACCTAGCTTCTGACAGGCTGGGATTTTTCCAATCTCAGTTGAAACTGTCTAAATAATTTATCAAGTATTCTTTCAAAGTACAATGAATTCTGAAACCTAAGAAATGTTAAATGAGCTTCTTTGCCCTTCCAGTGTGAGTGGGTTACTGAGGTTAAGCCAGTATTTTCTTTGAACTTTTCTCAGTCCCTGTTTCCTCCCATTGTACAGATTCTCCTTTTTCTCTCCTACTGTCTACCTATTAATTTTCTATTTATCTATGTCATTTTAGATGACATTTTCTATTTATTAGACTTTTCCTTTGTGTTTCTGTATCTCTTGTTAACTCTTCCTTTGCTGATGTCTTCCTGTACTTTTTATTCTTAGTTACAGCAAGACAGGCTTTCTCTTTAGATGGTCCTTCAGATAGAGGAACCATTGATTTCTGTGTTCCATGCTGCAGTACCACTGCAGTCAATGTCCTCAGTACTGTATTTTTCTGAAATACTCAGCCTCAAATTTAACTGAACCTTCTTTCATCCTCAGAAAGAAAAGTGATTAACAATCTTAAAATCTTTGGTAAAGATGAGTACAAAGAAGTTTGCATAGATCTTGGATCTGCAAACCCGTAAGCTTGCAAGGATTCCATTGAGGTATCTCACACCACCAGTGCCTCATTTCTATCTGATCAAGTTTTCCTCAAAAACTGACTTTTTTATGAAACTTGGGTAACTATACCTCAAAGTACCTGTATGCAAAGTTTAGGAAACCGCAAGAAAGCACCCATTACAACAAACCTAAAATGACTGGGACTGTAAGCAGAAGAAAACAACAAACCAACCCAAAATGATTTGGGCTACTCCAAATTTTTTCAGCAGGTATCTCAATCCTTTTAAAATTTTGTCAAATGTTTCAAGTGATTACCTGAATCAATCCATCCAGTTCTATTCATAAGAGAACTTTCAGTTTTCTTTTCAGAAGAAAAAATGATGAAGTAGCACTCCATACAAATTTTTATTTAGACTCAGCAATTCACTGTTGGTTCCTTTATAAGTTAACAATCTCATGAACTATGCTACAAGAGATCTGAAGCAGTATCACAGGTGAAAACACCAGCAGAAACATAGGCTAGCAGCTGAGTTTCTGTTACCTCTGCTACATGTAGCCATTTTAAATCGAACATTACTCCTTTAGGGAAGCAATTTAAGGTTTTAAAGCAAGTCATGGAGCCACAAAAGCAGATAAAAGAGAAGCTGACCTGTTTGTGTCCTCATGTCAGAGAAGAAATAGTGCCTAGGCATGATCTTGTAGGAAACATCCAGTAACAAAGGGCAGTAGGCAAAGATGTAACCCAGTAACTATAAAATAGAATAACCTCTATTTTCTCTGTCTCCTTCATTTTGTTATAATGTCATACAGCATTTTTCAGAGGTCTTGAAAGGCAACTGCTTTCTCCCTCTCCCTCTTCATCATAACTTTTTGTTTCTGTAATGTTAGTAACATTAAATATCTTATAGAAACTGAGGATAAATTGACCAACACTGACTACAATCAATCTGCTGCCATATTCTGCTGTCCAGGCTCCGCTGTTTGGCCCCAATTTTTCTTGAACACAAATGGTAAGATAGGAATCAGATATTGGAAAAAAACAAAGAAACCAAACCACACCATAACAACAACCAAAAAAAGGGGATACAGACAGCAAACTAACAGCAGGTAAACTAACAGCAAACTAACAGCAGGTAAGCTCTGAATAATTATCTGTGAATTACAGGTATATTGCAATTTTTTAAATTCTATGATTACTGAATTTTGCCGTCTTCTGCTTTACATTGAATTCCTTTTCTGAAGCTTTCCTTACACAAAACTACATTCTAGGTCTATCTCTTAACATAGATTTGTTACATCATAACTTTGGGGTATTATTTCACAAAATACAGTAAAAAATAACAGTCAAAACCAAAGCTTTGATCTTAATTTTGGGAGCAAAAGTTTTTCCAATATATGGCTATCATTATATTACTGAAAAGATTTTAAAATGCATGTCTAATGATTTGATATGAGATAGTCAAGTTTACATTACTTGATGATATCTGTTTGTGGATAATAATTTTTGTAATGACTACAAAATTTTAATTTCACTCCAATAATCAAGTTTCTCGTTCCTATTTGATAAAATTGTAAAATTTATATATAAAGAAAGCTTTGATTTTCATTTAGTAGCAGTACTTTTCTTTTTATGACACTATCCTTTGATGTGGAGGAACAGCAACATGATGTTCATTAATTTTAACTTCCCAGTAGATGGTGCTCTAAGTACAAAAACACACACCATGTTCATAAATCTATTTGTGAATTATTTAAACACATGTATTTATTAAATTACAGTTTGTATGTTTTCACAGAGATTGATGATGTGGAGGCAGAGGGGTCTACAAAAAATTTTAAAAAGAGTGGTTCTTCTATTTAAAGGTTTTGGAAGTTGTTGGCTAGATATTTCCCCTGGTACATCTGATGGCATCATTTAACTTCTGTATTAATGGTTTTGGTCACTCATGGTACAACAGACAGGCTAACAGCTTTTTGTTTCTTTGTTTATGAATATGAACTTACACGTAATACTGTTAAATGCCAAAATTTGCTATGCTCCACTCCAGTAAGGTGTAGAAATTTAAATAGCTAACTAGATATTAAAATACACCATATATTATGTACACACACACAGACTCACAAACTGGAATACTGGAATACACAAATAACTATGCATTCACCTGACACCTCACTCACAGGTATCTTTACATAAAATATAGCTTCATAAACAAATTACTGTAAGTGACAATGCCTTCCTCATAATATATGTCCCATATGCAATGTTTCTTTACAAAAGATGCAGGAAAAAGTTATGAATACAGAACTGTATTGGAGAACAGTAACTGTTGGCAGTGATGATTGTGTATAATTACTTCAATGTTGTGTTTATATTTTTATCATCTAATTAAAGAAAATATTTTAAAATAATGTTTCAATCTTTCCTCATTTAAAATGGTTGAAATGCAGAATTAGAGTAATTACAAGACAGATGTTTACAGCAAAACCTCAACACAAGAGTGTAACTTGCTCCTTTCATTTTCATTGGCCAATGTTAAAAATATTTGAAGTATATATACATCTCACTGACTGAATGAAGGTATTTTAGGTAACCTGGCAATGACAGCTTTAATGGGAGCACACTTGGTCACCTGCTGTGACAGACTGGTGAATAATGACATTTTAATCTTTTATGTATTGACTTGATAACACTTTAAAATATATTCAGCTAAAACCACAAAAGACACTGAAGCTCTGTTTAATAAACAATTTAACAGGGTTCTGATCTTCACTAATAAATTAAAGAATATATTTACTTATATAAACGTCTGACCTGGGTCTCTAAATTTTTCTTTACTTCTATATTTACTTGCTAAAAATCCCTTAATCTTCTGGCTTGAGGTAACTTTTATTGGGATTGACACTAGTGAATATGTCTTGCAGATTTATGCAAAGATTTTTTTTCTGTCTTTTTCAATGACATGCTAACTATTTTCTATACCATAAATTTTTCATTAAAAAATATGCTTGTTGCTTGGTAAAGCAATACTAAGGGTATTTAAGAAACGAGGTACAAGAATTCTTTTACTTCCTGAAAAGTACTAGGAAGAAATAAAAAAAAGAGAAAGGCAGATAAACAGAAAGACAAAGATAGAAAGAGAAGAAATAAATAAATACATAAATAGAGAGACAGAAGAAATTTTGAACCTTTAAGCAATTGTTATATGCTGTTTATAATCTGTTTCTGCCCAACAAATGATGACATGTGACTACAAGGACTGCAGTGGTTTCAGAGCACACAGAAAGGGCTGATAAGAACTAAACAGAAATGTTTTCAATTGCAAGAAAATGTAAATCATGACCTGTTCTTCCCCATTACTGCAAATAATGAGGGTGTTTTTATTATATTTATATATTTTTTTAAAATTTGTTTTATAGTTCTAAAGCCTTTTGGCTTTAGACTGGCAAGATATCTGGAACAATCATCACAGATTTTATTTTTTTTAATTAAAAAATAAATGTACACTTCTTGTTCTCTTAGCTGAGCTGGCAGACCTCTTCTGTGCACTCAGCCACGTCAGCAGAAAAATGCTGTCCTTGCTTATGTCAGTCAGGAACGTGGTGCAACTATACCAGCCAAAAAATTCTGTCAGCATGTCTTGAATCTGTGCTAGGGCCTCTCCCAGCCAGGTTAGTCTGGCATAGCTGCAAAGGCAGCCAAGACAATCCTTCAGAGCCATGCTGGTTGAGGACTGACATTGCCAGTGCAAAATTTGACCTTTGAACATCCTAAGTGATAAACAATGATCAGCAGCTCATGCGTATCTTTAAATTTGAACTCCAGATCTAAGGATAATAGCTAAGAGTTTTGTTCTGAGGTGTGTTACAACAACTTCCCTGCAGTGACAGTCTGGCATTGCAGAACCTTCCTGGTACCACCCATGCCCAAGTTGAGCTGTCTGCTCAGGGCAGACATGGATTTGCCATTACTGGCAGTCTTACAGCTTCCAATGGCTCTTGGGCTTCACAGTCCTAGGAAAGCTTTTCCTCGTAGCATCTGTCTCACCCAGCCTGGGAACCACACATTTCATTAACAACTGGTGTCCTACCAACCTGTGTTTACCAGGTATCATCACACCATCTTAAGTGGAAGGGGAGTAGGGGAACTCAGGGCTATTTCTCAAAAGTCCATCCCTATTTGAACAATGAGAAAGTGTAGTCAAAGTACAGCAAAGATGATGATAAATAGAGCAAAAGACGAATTTAGTAGTAGTATGGTTGGCCCAGGTGGAACCATGGATATCAAAATTATCATCTCCTATTCTCACTGACAGTATACTAGAGAAAAACCCACTTCAAATTCTCATTAAGGCCAAACTGAGATGACGCTTATCCCTCATTCTCTCTCACTTGCTTGAATGTAAAACATTCTCAAGCTTGTGTATCATGTTTTTGCTTACGTTCCAAAAAAGGAGAAACGCATCACCTATGCTATGACACTGTGTGAAGTTTGCAACAGAAACATGGTCCTAGGTATCCTTGGGTGGGAGAAGGTGCAAAGAAGAGATTTAGCAAACAGCACAATGTCTCTTGGTTTGGTCAGAAATGCTGAGAGCAGAAGAGAGGAGAGAAGAGAGAGCAAACAGTATAATCCCACTGTTAAAAATATGCTTTACTTGGAGGACCTTTTGAATTAAGGGAAGCAATAATTTTCTACATGTCTGCACAGCTTTTATACATTCTGTTTATACAGTACTTGAAAACAAAGAATCAGAATAAAATAACTGAAGTGCATTGAGCAGGCAGACATTATTTTAAACTGAAATACAACTAATACCAAGAATACAGCCTCTGCCTAAAATGTACAAAATATGCAGAACTGAGACTGTAACTGAAAAATTTGTTTTAGTTCCATTTGAGTAAGTCCCCCCGAGCCCTTAGCAGGAAAAGGCAGAGAAAGGGACAAGTGTTTGAAAGTCAAAATACTACTTTGCACATCTCTAATGTTTTCCATTCAAGGATCTCTAGCGCTTTACAAGCTTAATGTGATTAACTTTATGCTCAGTAAGCAGTTCTGCCCATAAAAATAGGTAGGTCTTTACAGGATTAGGGCCTCAATTTGTCCTTAAAGTAGTGAGCAGTGAATATCACTTACTGCCTTAACAGACAAAATACCAGATAGATTTGCCTGAAGATCTGTCAAAATGAAAATTTTATTTGGTTAACTTGAAACAAAACAAAGAAGTGCTCATATTTGCATTAAGTAGCAAGTAAAAGACAATAGAAGACAACAGAAAGTGGAATTAAAAAAGTAAAATAATTAACACAATGAAACATTCCCTTGGATTAAAAAATGAAATAAAACGGGAATTACTTAGAATTGCAGTAATAACTTCGTGTGTCAAACTGAAACATCTACTTTTCTTTGTACGCTGCATGGCGATTTTCACTTGGGGTGGAAGACCCACCTCAGGATCTTTGGGCAAAGAAGCCAAGTTTTGTCACTGAAACATCGTACACAGCCATGGCCAAGTGTGCCTCCCATGGCCAGCAGTGTCCTGGTTTGGGCCAGGATAAAGGTGATTTTCTGTCTTGTACTTTTGCTTTCAGCTAAGTCTCTTATAAGTAGTTGCACTTGCTGAAATTAACAAGTTTCTCAGGCAGTGTCTGCTTTGAGGACTGATAACACTCGATCTTTATAGTTACTGCTGGAGACTGGTATGCAGAGCCAAGGACACTGCTCAGCTCTGAAGAACATTTTACCCTCCAGAAGCAATAAAGAGGTCCCACTTGCAGCCCTCCTTTGGGGAGGAACAGACAAGATAGATGCCAGAATATTCCATCCCATACACGTCATATTCAGTATAAATTTGAAGGATCACAAGGGTGAAGCCAGCTTCCAGCTTCCTGCCCTTTCTGCCTTCCCTGCTTCCCTTTTTTCACCTGTTCCCTGTTTTTGCTTTGGCTTCCTGGGAGGATTCCATCCATTCGTCTGCCTGCGGTCCTGATCCATGCCAGCCCATATCTGTGTGTTCCTGCCTCCAGCTCCTGACTGCTGCCGACTCCAGGAGTCCAGCCTGGACTTTCCCAGGGCTGCCGTGCAGCCTGGGTGGTGACATGAGAGTTATTGGGGGGAAGAGGGGGGCAGAACGTGTTATCAATTTTCCTGTATATTTGCATATTTGTATATATTTAGTAATTTTTCCTATTTATCATTACTGTTTCATTAAAGTTGTGGAGTTTAGTTTCCAACCCATAAGTCTCTCTCCCTTATTCTTTCTCCTTTCTTTATCAGGGAAGAGAGATAGAGATTAATAGAGAGCATCTGTTACTCGGTTTAATTGCCGGGCCAGTGTTAAACCGTGACAAGCAGACACACAGCTGTGGCCCTGGGGGATCATCCGCAACACCGTCACCTCGCCAGGAGAGCAGCGCTGCCGTGACGTGCACCCTGCCCCGCCGCCTCTATGGCTGCTGCCTCCGGCCGTGCGTGCCTGCAGGGACAGGGGCGTACGGGGCACCCCTCGGAGACGCCTCAGGGGGGTGAAGAGCCATGGAGGGACAGCACCGCAGCCCCGCCCCACACTCGCCCTTTCTCTCCCTCCGCCCCTGCCCACAAGATGGCAGCAGGCAGCGCGGGAAGGTGCCTCAGATCCGTGCCGCGGCATCGCCCCTCCGCCGACCCCGCCATCCACCCCCCTCCCCGGGCCGGGAGGTGCCCGCTGCAGGCGCAAGGTCCAGGGCCAGGTCTGACAAGGGCTGTGACCCAAGATGCCCCCTCGCCAGCCCTGAGGCAGAGGGGTGCGGAGCAAACGAGGCGGTGGTGCGGTGTTTTCTCGTCAGAGCATTAGGGCATAGTTGTCCGTGAGCCTTCGGCAGAGCTGCCATTTGGCTTTTCCAAGGAGGGTGTTTAAGAGCCAGGCCTTACACAACCATTGCCTGGCGACTAGAGGACAAAGAAAAGATAGCAAAGGGCAGGCCTGTCAGAGGAACACGTCAATTTTGTACCGCTGAGACCACCTCCGCCCGAGGCCAGCAGAGCAGAGCGAACCTGGCTGCTCAGCTACCCCTTGAGCTCAGGCTGGCCCTGAGTCTTCTTTCCCAGACATCGCTTTCCTTTTTCTGGCTTTTACCTTACAACATCTCACATATTTTACTATGCTCTTTCTGCATGCAGATACCACAAGAAATTACTCTTTTTTCTTACTTCTTTTTTTTTTGATGCATTACCTGGGGAGAGATCTAGGACTCTCAAAAACTTAATCATTCCTAATAAAAGTCCACTCAGAGGATAAGCAATATCAGAACCACTTGTACAGAAAAGGGCTGAGGTGTCAAACAGTGAGAGTGCTGCTGTCAGGAACTTTGATGAATTGCAACATTAATAAGAAGGATTAATACAGGTTTACAGAATAACAGAATGTTTAGGTTTGAAGAGACCCCCAAGATCATCCAGTCCAACCTTTGACCAACACCATAATCTAACTACTAAATTATGTCCTACAGACCAGGTCCAAGCGCCTTTTAAATGCCTCCCAGGGATGGTGGCTCCACCACTGTTCTGGGCAGGATATTCCAATGCCTGACAACCCCTTCAGTGAAAAAATGTTTCCTATCATCCAGCCTAAACCTCCCCTGGTGCAGCTTCCATCCATTCCCTCTGCTCCTATCACAGTCACTCAGGAGCAGAGGCTGTTTCCCTCCTCACTCCAACCTCCTTGGGGCAGTTGCAGAGAGGGGTGAGGTCTCCTCTCACCTTCTTCAGACCAAACACCCTCAGCTGCTCCTCACAGGACTTGTGCTCCAGGCCCTTCATTAGCTTCCTTGCCCTTCTCTGGACACTCTCCAGCACTTCCATGTCCCTCCTATAGTGAGGTGCCCAGAACTGAACACAGTGCTCAAGGTGCAGCCTCACCAGAGCTGAGTACAGAGGGATGGGATCACCTCCCTATTCCTGCTGGCTACGGTGTTCCTAATACAAGCCAGGATGCCATTGGCCTTCTTGGCCACCTGTGCCCACTGTTGATTCATATTAAATCGACTGTCAACCAATACCTCCAAGTCCCTTTACAGCTTACAGCTCTCTAACCACAATTAGAATCATAGAATCATCCAGGCTGGAAAGGACCTCTGAGATCAAGTCCAACCCTTGACCACTACTGCTGTGGTTACTAGACCATGGCACTGAGTGCCACATCAGTCTCTTAAAAACCTTCAGGGATGGAGAATCCACCACACCCCTGGGCAGCCCATTCCAATGTCTGATCACCCTCTCTGTAAAGAATTTTTTCCTAATATCCAACCTAAACCTCCCCTGGCAGAGCTTAAGTCCAAGCCCTCTTGTCTTACTGATGGCTGCCTGGGAGAAGAGACCAACACCCCCCTGGCTCCAACCTCCTTTCAGGGAATTGTAGAGAGTGATGAGGTCTCCCCTGAGCCTCCTCCAGATTGAACACCCCCAGCTCCCTCAGCCCTTCCTCATGTCCCTACACAGTCTTGTTGCTCTTCTCTGGACCTCCAGCACCTCAGAGACAGACTTCCCCAAGTCTGTAGCTTACCATGGGGTTGTTATGACCCCAGGTACAATCCCTGGCATTTGGCCTTGTTAAACCTTTGAGACTGTTTTGGCAACTTCAGAAACCAGAGGCCAAGGCTGAGAAAATCTGAAAAGTTTCTGGATGTTCACTGCTAGCTTGATGGAAGAATAGACTACAGAAATAGGTTTTCAAATTAATTATACACATTATTAAAAAAAACAAACCACCTTAAAAGAATTAAAAATCTAATGTGAAATTATGTACAGAGCAGGTATTTGCTGAGACAGACTGTAAATTTACTGCCAAACAAATTCTAATGAGAAGGAATGTTACTTTTTAAATTATATGCAGAATTGTTGAAGCATTTTTAGATCTTTTTAATACTATCTCAGCCATTTTATTGACAATATATATAATGTGCTACTAAGTATATTTTCTATATCTACCTTTATAACAGAGCAGATGATGGGTTCTGTTTACTTTTGAAGCTCTAAGTATTTTCAGGAGTACAGAAAAGCTTTTGGATGAATGACTTTGTGCTGTAGTTTGGCAAGAATAGAGAATATGTGCTTCTTTTCCAAATAAGTAATTGATAGTAATGAGATCAATTTTGAGTTGAAAAGAACTGCCTCTGTTGGTCAAAACAGAATATAGAAGAATTGAATAGACACAGCAGGTGAGGATGAATTCAACTAATTTGAGAACTCTGTGATTCACACCACAGGTTTTTGAAAACATTTGCAAATATCTGTCTCTGGGGATTTTCAAGACTACCTACAGGTCACCTTGTAACTATTGATTTCTTTGGAAGTAAGCACCTGATTGCCAGTGCAGTTTTGCAAATCTCATTACACCTCTACTGCAAAATGGGAGTCTTAAAATCTGCCTTATAGTGACAAGAAACAATCTTCCAATTCAGTAAGTGTGATGAATATGAATATAAAGCTAGTATATGTTTTTAATAAATTATGCTATTGAATGCATAAGAGAAAAACAGTTTACTAATAACATTTTTTAAATATCAATTTGCACAACTGCTGCATCGCAAATATACATTCAGCCTGAGACAAAATTTAAAAAACCTACCTCATTTATTACAATTGAAGATTTTGTGATCAATTTTGTAATGCAAGTAAAGGTTTATAGCATAGAATCGAAATAAATATGTTAAACTTTCTGCTTAAATAAATACATATATAACTAGTAAATAGTAAGAAATACAAAGCTGGAGTAAAGACTATGTGCAGTTGCAATTCTGAATGATTATGCACATCAGTAAGAGCAAACATTTTTAGAATAAAAATGAAAAGTGCAAATGCAACCAAGATTTAAAGCAGTTATTCAAATCATAGAATAGATTAGGTTGGAAGGGACCTTAGAGATCACCTACTCCAACATCCCTGCTGTGGGCAAGGACACCTCATCTAGACAAGGATGCTCTAAGCCTCATCCAGCACCATCCTTGAACACCTCCAGGGAAGGGGCATCCACAATTTCTCTGGGCAGTCTGTTCTGGAGCCTCACCACCTTTGGGGCTTTTTTCTTTTCTTTTTTTTTTCCTTTTTTTTCTTTCCTTGCAAAGTTAGATCTTCCAAATAATCAAGGCTTAATGATTCATATCAGTGATTTATATCACTTCAATTTACATGTCAATCCATCGTGCTTACAATATTTTTCTTCAATTACACTCAAGCACTGGAGACCATATAGTTGTACTGAACTTCAAACATGCCTTTCTAATACTGATTCCATTTTACTCATCTCTGAAGAGAGAATAAAAACTTTGGTCTTTTATGGGCTAAGGTACCATGCAAAAGCAAATTATATTATACAAAATGGTAATTCAAATGGTAAAGGAGCAAGAGATTTTAATAAAATGACAATTCAAGACACATGCAAATGTCCCTGTGTGAATGTTGATTGAAATGAGGAAAGTTAAGAGTGAATTTTAAGTGCCCATAGAAAAATGCAGTGAATGTTAAGAGTAAATTAAGACATGCACAGGCCAAGGGACAGAGCTGCCTCAGAAATGAAATGAAGAAAGAACTGAAATACTCCTTTGAGGATCTGGGACAAAGGATCTCTCAGTCCTTCGCAAAAGTGCAAAGCAGGTTGGGCAATTGGCTGTGGGGAACGCAGACATAGTGACACTTCAAAAGACCTGAAAACTTGAAAAAGTTGAAAATGCAGTTAGTGACAGATTGGGATCTGAAGAGGGGAAAAAAACCAATAGTGAGCACAGCTGGATATGAACTTTGATGTTGAATTACTCAAGGTTTAAGATGAATTCTGGCCTTTAGAAGAAACTGTCACTGGAAAATCTGTCGGGTGACTCCAAGGCAGAGCAAGGGCCAAATTCTACTCTATTCTCTCCAGCCCAAAGCTGCTGCTGGCATCTCTCTCTGACATGTGTCACTTTACGGATGCTCACAGCTTCTGGGACCTGGCCACTCTGAGGTGTCTGAAATGAACAACAAAGATAAAGAAACTGTTGATGATGTTTCAGGTGCACAAGAAACAGGTTTGAGATCCTACTGCTTACGCTTTTGCAAGGTTTGCATGCCTAAGTAAATGGGAAGGATGTACAGATACTGATACATAGAATTATAAGTAAGCTGCCAGCCCTCTGGATAGACTATGAGAAGTACCTTTTCTGTTTTCAAGAGCACTACAGGTTGTGTCAGTCTTTCAAATTTATCTCAGAATTACAGAAAAGGGCTACATGGATGTGTCATTATGAGAACCATGACAAGATGATGGAAGAAAAGAAGGTTATGGTCTGGCCCTTCTCATACTGACATGGGCATCTACATTAGCAACAGAAGGCTTATCAATGGACAAAAGGCACTGCTGAAAATTTACATGTGAATTCTCCTTTTTAAGGAATTTTTTTTTCCCAAAATTTGCATGGAAATATGTTAGTGGTGCAAAAGAACATGATGGGTAGAGTCTGGGATTTGCTAATGGACACCGTCTCAAAAATGTCAGAAAATAAATATTTTCCAGCATTGCCTTTGTATTGTGAGATCTGAGAACTGGGGCAGGAGAATTTCACCTTCTGGGAGAAGGAGTTCTTTGGCTGGGAATATTTACTCAGTATGGAAAGTTACTGACCCTGAGAATGAGGGTGTCTCTATGAGAAAACAGACCTTTGAAGTAAGTAGGAATTTATATCAAGCAGCCACATACTGTTGCTTGCATCTAAACTCTTCCAGTTGGTCTGCTCCAGAAGTTGCACCACAAATTTGAGTAACAACCAGAGCAAGAGAAGGGACCTATAACTCCTACTGTTTCTCCAGAAACACAGTCAAATTAAGAGTATCCAAGAGTTTAAGAATCAAAGGACATTTCCTCTGATAGCCCAATCAATCAAGTCAGTCTCTCCTTTCCTCCATACCTTTTCCCACCCCTTTTGAATTCTCACAACTCCCACTATTAATGGAGGATTGCAGGTGAAGGCAATAGCTCAGAAAACATCAGTACTGAAATTTTACAATGCCCAGTTTAAAAAAAGATCATATCCTTTGGATGAAAAAAGAATACAAAACCTCCCAAAACTACCCATAAAAGCAATAAAACAAACAAAACCAACAAAACCAAGCAAACAAATCATAAAAAAAACCAAACCCAAACAACCAAAATAAAGCCCTACAATTAAAAAAACCCCACATTTTAATCAATCCCAGCTGGGAAACTATAGATGATTCAGATATACTCTGCCTGAGACAAGGCTGTCTTCTCACTTTTCATCATTTTGCTGTCTGCTCAACTGGTTGGCATTTATGATGATGACAGTTTAATCCCAATTTCTAAATCAGTGTCAACAACTATTTCTTTCTCTGGAAATGATACAGAAAAACCATAAACGACATAGAGCACGATGCCAAACAAGCCCTTTCTTTTTGGCACACCAGGAAGAGGAAAAAAAAAAACCACAGCAAACTAAACAAGCAAAGAGATCCACAGCCATTCCTTCTTCCTAGGAAACAGCAGACCAAACACAGTGTAAGAAATATTTTCCCAATTAGCATGGGCAGTTATGACTGTCAGAAGATGTGATCAAATTACATTTAATCCCCTTGCTCACTTAAGTTACATATAGTCATGCTTCTAAAAATAAACTGGCAAACTAAATAAACCATACTGGATCAATAATTCTGCACTTTTTCCAAATCAAAATAGGAGAGAAAGTGCGTACTAACTTTAATCTGAAATTAAATTCAACTTCATCAGGGGAAGAGGAATAATGGAGAGTATGTCTCAATTTGTTTTACATGTAAAGGTTCAGTCCCCTTTTATTTGAGAACCAGCTTCTATTGTTTCTAAGATTTTAGCAGGTCCCTGGGATGCATGAATTCACTAACTTAGGCAATGATGTCTATATCATGTATACACAGAGTGACCTCACTTGCTATATATATACTTTGGGTTTGAGGTTTTGAATTCATAGGGCTGTACTGTGGCTTTGGCACGAGACCAGATGTGTGAATGGGGTGGTTAATTTCATGCTGCTGCATAAAATGCAGCTTGGGAAGTAAATCTGCACCTTGTCACAATCCACTTCTTTTTGCAGGTACCATGCCTTGTACCAGCCTACTCCAGGGGAATGCATCCCTTACAGCTTTTGTCCTTCTTTATCCTGTGTTGCTGCCTGATGGCATAAATCCCTTCTTAATTTCAGTATGGATAGTGGGAAGCTTATTAAAATTAGATGCTCATCAACAAAGGGTTGGTTATGAATGTTTCTGAAAAGAAATGCTGCCCATTATTTATCTAGGAAGCTTTACTGTGAAAATTCCTGTCAACAACCGCTTCTTAACTATTCTGAAGCCTGGTACTGAGAAGTGCACAATATCCTTGGCTCCTGCTAGGATCAGGGCAATCCTGTTGCTTTCAGTGTATAGCATGTTCTCAATATCTCACAGGATGTGGTCTTCAGGCTCCAGTTCACAAACACATGTGCTTAACTTGAGCATACGAATAGTCCCATTAATGCTGCAGTACTTAAAGTTAACCATGTATGTAATTGCTTGCAGGGCTGGTTCCTCAATTAGCTACACTTATCCTTTAATCCTCCCTGTATTTTAACCTCTGTGCTGTTACATGCCTCAATTTCTTTAATCATATAATGAACATTAGGAAAGTTATTTACTTCTTCTGATTCAAGATGAACTATAAAAAGATGGACTCTGTATACAGAGTCATGGTAAGATGGTAAGATGGTAAAGATGGTAAAGATGGTAAGATGGTAAAAAAAATACTATGGCATAAGAAGATGTTTATAAGTTTTGAAGAACATCTCAATTTTCCTTCTGTTAAATAAATGACTTTTCACACTTCCTAAAGCCATGTGGGATTTCTTGATAAGATTTTCCTCTAAATTTAAAAATTGCACAAGTCTGATTATACTGTCAGAGCAGCAAATTAAAACTAAAAGGCAGTGAAACAAAGATACCAGAATGACCACTTTGAAGCAAAACCCACCACTACCAAAAAGCAAGCATAGAAACCACAGTGAAGTTCTCAGAACACAAAAAAGTACAGGGGAAAAAAAAAAAAGCCGTAGCATAAGTAGTTTTGAAGAAGGT
This sequence comes from Calypte anna, assembly GCF_003957555.1. NCBI lineage: Eukaryota > Metazoa > Chordata > Aves > Apodiformes > Trochilidae > Calypte > Calypte anna. The sequence continues at coordinate 24,356,111 of NC_044253.1, forward strand.
ATTTTCCGATTAATGTTTTTCATTAGAAGTGTAAAAGTGTCTGCTAATTGCACTTGAATACCCTGGTTGCACTGCCTGCTTTCTGCCAGTCTTCCCTTATCAAGTCTAAGGATGCCAGGAGGGCAGGAAAGCACATTTACAGTCGTCAGGTTTCATTGCCTTTTCTATTCCCATGACCTATTTTTTTCCCCCCAATCTTTAAATTTTCTCTTTTTGTTTAGTTCACCACATTAGCATTCCTCCAAATTTTAATTTATTCTCCCTGGTAATTCCCTGGAGCTGTCTGCTTTAACTTTCATTCTTTACTTGTTTTACTTCCAAGTAATGAGCACCTATACTGTAATTTAATGGAGTCTAGCCCCCCATAGTTTCCTTTACTTCATCTGTATGCTGCAAGCTCTCCCTTTTGGAGGGTTGCCTTGCAGTTTGACAACACTGGGAGTCTATTCTTTCTCAGATGATTCTCCTTGTCAGGTTCACTGCTGCTGCAAACAGGACTACTGACAGCATTTGTTTTGAATCCAGCCATGAAAATCACTTATGATAATCTTTACCAAATGCTGCATTACATGGTACTACATTTGCTACTGGGCTGGGGATTCTTCTCTCTTCTGTTTGTAAATCTGCTCTTATGACCATATCATTTTCAACACTTCATTTCATGCCTACTACTGACAAAGGAATAAAGTATCACAGTAAAGCATTAGATGCTTACCTAAAGAGGGGATGCTAGCCTATCCAATTTTCTTACAGTAGTGCTCACTTAATACAGCAAGTGAGCCCAAGGTCCAATATGATTTCTCCATAAAGTACACTGAAGTGCATCACTTTCTTCCTCAAGATGGTTTGCCATTGAGCCAGATGTACTCTACCCACCTTCTCATTACTATGATCAATCTTCTCTCTGCCGATCAGAATTTAATCCTATTAAATTACTAGGCTCACAGTAAATGCATATCATGCACATGCATGCTTGCCACAGCAGATTACTTTAACTGCCTTTATTTTTGGAACATGCTCTCAAGGCTCCCTCTGGCTAATCTCTACAACCCTGCTGCGGGGCTGCAGGAAGGTGGGAGCAGCACAGCCCTCCCACAGAGGGAAGCAGAATGCAGGGTCTGCACGGAGGGCACAGGACACCTCCCAGTCCATGCTATGGGAATGCAAAGTCTGAGAATGGGTGGCAGGGCAGGACAACAAATGGCACAGACATCCTAGCCCTGCTTTCCACCTTATACAGCTGTTCATGGCTGGGCTGGGGCAAGTCAACACCTCTGGTCTGTGTAGGCATCTGTATATCCTGATGCAGTCCCCTGTTCTTAATTGTACTGAATTTTTTTTGTTATTCGCTCTGACCGGTAATAGAGGAATAAAGGTCTGCACTAGGGGAGAAGCATTCCAGGTCCTTTAGTAATTTGTAGCTGCCAATGTTTCAACTAGTTTGGGTCACTAGAGGGTGCAGATTAGCCTCTTCAGTATCAGTCTGGACATTTGTCTTGTGACATATAGATCCAGACAGCCTCTTGATTTACAGTATTAAGTGCTTCAGAGAGGAGCAGTCAATTACTCATTTTGAGTCTGTTTGCATGTGTCCAGTGTTACTTTTACAAGGACAATTTTCCTTTTACAAGCACACACTACCATGGTGCTACTTATACACAGCAAGGCATTCATGCCTGTTCCTGCCATATAAAATAAAAGATTTGCTATACTTTCAGTGTATCTATTAAAGAAAATAGCAACATGAAAAGTTAGGTATGGCTTATTTAGTTTTTTAATAGTCTGAAAGTAGCACATGCAAACTACTTCACTTGTTTTAAAAATACAGAATATAGCCCAAATATATTTTTAGTCTGTAAGTAAGATTTTTTTGAGACAAGATGTACAGAATTTTCAGTAGATTCTCTTTTGTTTGTGTGGCTTGCCAAACTGTTTTCCCCGTTTTACTATCTCTGGTAGCAGTTTTGGTATTTAATGGCCCCTAAACTTTTTGGATTAACACAGTGGCAAAGATGTAACAGATCACATTTGAATTAAAGTGTTAGTAACTTCAACACTTGGGCACCTAAATATCTGCAACCTAAAGGGTATCTTCTAAGGTATAAATACACAATTGATAATGTTTTTCACATTTATGTGAAACCATAATAATTATGTCATCATTTTTTATTTTATTTATTTTATTTTTATTTATGTTAATAAATTTTATTTTTAAATATTCAAAATAGTTTATATAAATTATAATTTAAATAAAATAAAAATAAATAACAAAATAAACTTCAATTTATTTATTGCAATAGTTTTAGATCACATTTTTGCCTGGTTGTTGTAATGAACAACTTAGATTTACAAATATTCTTGTCAGGGAATTAGTGGTTTGGAAAATAATCAGGATGAGAAAACCTTCCTAGTTCTCTGTGCAGACCAGACTCTTAATGAGAGATAATGGTGATGAGGTGTAATGCAGAATGGTCCAGTGACGTTCTTCTGAAAGACAATCTAATTGTCCCAGAGGCTGCACAACACAGCACAACATTCCCTCACAGAATAAAAACATCTGTCCAGAGCTTAATTAAGAAAAAGTTATACATTTAGGGCTATCTAACAAAGTTAAGATCAGCCAATCAAGAACGCAGTTCTAAGTTCACATGGTCATTGATTCTACTGAGGATCTGACTTATTGCAACAAGGGAGCAGAGGAGTGGTTTTTAACTTTGGCAGAATCAGATATGTATGTTATATATAGCTAGAGTCATTTGCTGGACTACAGGTAGATCAGTAAATACTATTTGAACTAAAGCCTTTGACTCTGGCCACACTCATCATTTTGCTATTTAACTTGTTAAAAAAAATTACTTTTATGAAACAGAATTCGCATGAATTTCATTTTTGACAGCACTCAGAGGAGTCAAAGTTCCACAAAACGTTATTAACAACACAAAAAATAATGCCTCACACAGGTTATCCAACTGACAGAGGCACACGAGACCATAATCGTGGCAGCATAGAAAGCATCTGGATGCACATTTGTCTAGTATTATTTTTATGCCTGCAATTCCCACTATGGATCACAAGTTGTCTTTCATAGAAGTGGATTTGCCACTAGAAAGATGAAATGGGTCCAACAGCCTGTTTGAAAATGGGACTGCAGGTAAGTAAAGCCACTGTGGTTTAGTCACTTTGTGTCAGAAAAAGAGAGGTCTGAGAGGGGAAAGAAGGTATTGAGCAGGCAAACCTTTCTTGGGGTACGGCGCTCCGAAGTCAAAGAGGTGTTCTCACCAAGGTGCACAGTCAGTGCTCTGGTTTTGCTGCCTTCAGACTCGGGCAGCCTCGTTCAGTGCTTCTGCTCCAGACTCAGCTGACCTCCTCCTCTGGCTGCTCCAGAGGGAGCTGAGCATGTGTTGGGAAGCTCCCCTTTTATTGGGCCCCCAATCCTGCTCATGTGCAGCTGAGGCAAATCCTGACTGGGCAGGGGCTTAACACAGGTGGACTTGACACAAGCTCACGCCTCCCACCTTGTAATTAGCACCTGAGTGCCTCAAACATGGGGCTGTGTACACATGCTCAGGCCTCTACTCATGCACGCTCTACTCATTCCACTACAGTATTGTAAAGACATATGAAGTAAAATAAAGACATTGGCTTTTACTGGGAAAAGTTACATCCTTACTATGATGGGGAGCTGTCAGCACAAAAGGGGAAGGTAGGAACAACAGTGCTTTCAACTTTGCCCAAAGACACACATCAAATTTTATGTCTTTGATAAAATTGTTTTCAGAATCTAAATTCATAGGCTTTGTTAATTCTAAAAATTTCACGTTATCCAACAACAAGCTTCACACTTAAGAAATTCAAGTTTAAAGCTTGTTCTTCACCTGACCTGTTGGTTGATTTCAAATAATTTTACCACAAAAAATCCCAAACCTCTGCCGACTGAATGGCATGAAGAAGATACTCAGTGTAAACACAGGGTCTCAGCATGCATGTATCCCTTGTTCCAGGGAGAGCTGGCACAAAGATACGTGCTCTGCAGAAGTGATACCTACATAAGAGCTCTGCTTTTGGCCCTTGGTGAGGAGCTGAATCAGCACAACCACGTAAGGTTTCCCATGCAAAGGTGACTTTGATAAGAACACTGTGAGGTGGCTCTGAATGGAGCCTGATGAGCACAGTAGAAGTGCAGCCAGTGTAAGGGCTGTCCTAGAGAGAGGCTGAATCGAATGGCAGGTAAAAAGTAATTAATTTTCTAAGTCAATTCTCATCTCTAAAAGTGAGGACCTTCTACTTCAGACTTGCAGACAGAGTTGTGACTGGACTGAGTTCTCTGCTGAGAGGTGGAAGAATGTAAAACCCACTGACAGCAAAGCAGTGACTGTTCAGCAGAGATACGTCAGGGGAACTGCAACAGTAGCCTGAAAGCACATATATTTCAAGGACTGTTATCATATGGATTATTTTTATGAGGATGCCCTGCAGAGAAATTTATGGTGGAAATTTAAAGCATACTGAAATTCCTATGTGGACATTTCCTCATAGTCAGTATTTGAAAATGGAGCACAAGATGAGGCAGGAGAAAATAGGACTCCTCTGTTCTTCAGCTGTGGAATTTCACAGAGCAATTGCACCAGAGTTGATTCTATTCTGAGTCAAACCAGGCTTAGAAGAGAGGTGGTTTAATCAAATTTTAGTCAATTCTAGTTTAGTAGTCCGTGCCCAGGAAAAAATCCAAACAAAATACCCCAACCCAATCACGTACAAAATTAACATCTTCATTAGATGAAAAGACTTGCGTGAAAATTCTTAGTCAAAGACAAATTTTAAAATCAGTTCTTTTGCCCATGGGTTAGGGACATATATTCTAATACTATGCTATTTTATTATTGATTAATAAACCATATATTTCCTAAAAAGCAAATTCAACACAGTTCTTTCAAAGGTGCCATCATAAGCAAAGACAATTAATTTTCCTAAATAAATTTTTTTAACTTGCCAATGTTCTTTGCTATATTGTAAACGAAATAAAAAATACTGCCTTTTCCTCTCTTTTTTATTTGTCTTTAGTCTGTCATTTTTTTCTTGCATTGTTCTTGCTGTTTTCTGAATATAAGTGTCTAGAGCAGAGGCCCCTTGGCCCCTCCCTAATCCTTAACATTTTGAATCAGAGTCAAGTCAATGACCTATGATAGCCTGAGACCTGTCTACTAGGACAGTTTGCCCTAGTGTTAAGTTTAATTTAGGAAAGAGGTCCTCTGTTTTGTGATCTTCTATATTTATTGTTTAAAAATAAACTAATACTGAAATAATTAATGCCATTTTATATTGCTATCATGTATCTGTAGGCTTCTCTTCACCCTAGCTATAAATATAACGTGATTCACTCTTTTCTACCCTTCATGGTTCAGTCCCTGTAATTGCAATTCACAGTTAAGATATCTGTCAACACATTGCTCCTTTTGCTGCTTTATAGTTCATACAACAATGGAAGCTATCTGCCAAGCAGCACCTGTCTTTTTAATAATTCAAGATATTAAATAAATAAAATGGAGTATATACCCGCTGCCTTATTTTCTTTAGATTTCCTCAACCCTCTCATACACATTTCATGATAAAAGCAGGGGGTTAAGAGATGCTGATTTTTTACTGCCACAGAAATTGAAGTTGCAACCAGGTAAAACTTTGGTTTTCTAACTTACTCTTTCCCTTCAAGAACACAGACAGCTTCAAGCTGCTGTCACAGTGAGTGTGACAGTAGCTCAAACTAGCCAAGATGTGTGCATAAAGCCAGTGTATTTACACTGCCTGTGCTTTGAAATATTTATAATGAAATTCAAATTCCTTCATATGGAATCAAGTTCAACACTATTTTTTAGAATAGGAATTATTTTGACTTTTTTAATTAATAAAACCCCTACTTCCTGTATATTACTTATATTATATTTATATTTATACATTTTATTTATATTATTTTCTTTTAGCTTATAAGCTGAGGTAGCTTATCAAATAAAGCTTAGACCTAGATGTTAAGCACAGTGAAGTTAGAAATTTATCTGTTAAATCCATGATAGTTTTTTAACAGTTTGTTATGTTCCCAGTGACAGAAGTATTCTGATTACTCTTGATATACCTACAAAATTTAGACAGAAGAATACAGGAAAAAAAAAAAAGCAAACATAAACAGAATTTTTTTTTTCTTTAAAAAAAAAGTGTTTTTTTCCTTAAACATAATAATACATTTTGTTGTTTTTAGAGCTGTAGAGCTGCTCTACCACAGGGACCAAATCTAGATCCTCAAGAGCTACCCAAAGATCTCTGTACCATAAGCACAAAACTTATTATTCCATTTAAATTTTTGATATCTACTTTGAATTTTGTTTTTCAATCAGCATACATTTGAATAATCAAGCATATTTATTTTTATTAAGAAGGAGTCTGTACCTTTCCCCCAAGCAACCTGTGGAAAAGCAATAGATGTACTTCACAGATAAAATAGCCATTAGCAGCTCAGTCTGCTGCTTCTGGCGAGTGGTGTTATGTCACCCACAGTTTTGCTATCAGAATTGAAAGCAGCAGGTATCCACTTTAGTTCATTTTTCCCTTACTATTTCAGATTATGTTACATTCTTATAGTCAAAGCTATATATATGTTGAATATATGTTGAAGCTTATCAAAAAGCAACAACAGTTTTGATAACTGAAGTATGGTCATAAAAAAAAAATCCAACAACCAACCAACCAACCAACCAACCAGTAATGCAGGTGAGAGCCAGGCCTGGCATGCTTTGGGAGCAAGAAGGGCTTTGCAGAAATTCAGCTGACAACGTTCCTTGCGTGCAGCCTCTTCCAGCCTGAGGGCTTTCAGGGCCCATCCAGGGTTGCAGCAGAAGCATTACTCACTTACTGCAGTGCAATGCTGATGATTTCAGTGGCATAAATGGATTCAGATGGTCAAAGTGCTGGCACAGCCTTGTCATCCTATGATATGAGGCAGTTAAATGTGGTTTGAGGGTCTGGGTAAATAGCTATCAGTCTGCCAATTTCCATGGCAAACCACCACTGTCAGCAACTGATTTAGCCTGTTACACAGGATTGAGGTTTTTTTCAGATGGCGTTGAAGATAACAGCTCTTTTGGAGGGAGGACAAAATGAAACACCCACAGAGGGGAGCAAAGCAGGACTGGCAGAAGCAGCAGCTCCTGTCTCTGAGACTGCCTTTCACTTGCAGGCTGTAGGTTAAAGAAGGAAGGCACAGAAACTGAGTGGATGTCCAGGAGATTCGTGTTTGGCAGTCTGTCTTCTCCAGAAGAATGTTTTCAGCATTGGCCTAAAGTTACTTGAGGAGAGGATGAAGATTCTTTTCCTCTCATGAAGAACTGCTTTTGAGATACCCCAGATCAAAATAATGGATAAGGAAAAAAAAGAAGAAAAAGAAAAAAAAGAAAAGAAAAAAAAAGGGTGTGGGGGATGGGAATTGTCTGTGGCTCTTGGAGAGGGCCTGTGAGGCAAAACAAGGTAATATACCATCATGGCTTATGTCCCTGGGGTATTACTCTGAATGAACTGTTTCAAGGCATGCTGTTTTAAGGCATGAACATCAACTGTTCAAAGCATGCTTATAGTCTTCAAAGTAGGAACCTGTGCTCCTTCTTGAACCCCTGTGAAAGGGCCCTTCATCCCGCAGGAAGGGGAGTTACGCTCCCTCTTGTGTAAGTGATGTGCTCATGAGCATTCTCCTTCTCTCAGTCAGCAAGTTTGCCATCTGGCCTGCTTTAAAGCCCAGGCTAAAATCTTGGGGATGCAAAGATGAAGTGTGCAAAACCTGTGCACAAGTATAGCCAGCAGCATGCCTATGACTCTGTGGAGTTGTACCATGCAGCATCATTAGCACTCAGGCTGCAAGCTGCTTGGGCTGAAGACCCTGATGGTGCCTGACTTTATCAGTTCGTGTGTGCTGCTATGATATCTGAATTAATCAGAATGAAGTATCAGACTGCCATGTGGCATCACTGGGCTACCGTGTCAGGAAAAACATTTGATATCACAAAATTAATTAAATCAAAGTGGATATTTAAGGGAAAGAGTGTGTTTACTCTTGCTGTAAAAAAAAAACCAAAACAAAAACCAACCAAAAAAAAGCAACAAAAAACCAAACAAGACCATATAAAAAAGAACAACAAAACCCCCAACTGTTGAGAGTTTTACACACGAATGGTTGCTAGACAAAGGACATGACAGTGTGCAGCTGGTCAGCATATAGGCGACAAGGACAAGGTGTCCTTGCCACCAACTGTTACACAGTAACAGTGTGCTGTGGTTAGCAGTAAGGAGAAGTTAGCCCCCAAGAAGAATGTTCCAGAAACCGCAAGGCTGCCCAGCTACACTTACGTCAGTAGCTAAGAACCAATGAGGAGCTTAGCTTTTGCAACATGTGCGAGCTGATCTGTATAAATATGCACCGAATGTTCAATAAAGTTGAGGCCTGCTGACCATGATAGCATGAGGCTTGTCTCCCGTGGCTCCGGTTATCCCGACACCCAACATAGAAAAAAACAGAAAAAACCCACCATTGGTTACCCAAGTGTGCACAAATTACAAAGCTTTCATTTACAGGAATGAAGCAAAAATAAACTCCCTTGCTACTACTGATGCAGTCTAGTAACCTGAATTGCTTGATGTAGAATCTGCAGAGAGTTAATGACTTCAGGTCTTGCTGACCCTATATGGCTCAGTTCCCAGAGTCCTACTGACCTTATGGGGAAAATTGCCAAGTTTCGTACAAGCACGAAGGTTTGCTTGAGCTGAGCCCAGGACCAATACAATCTAAACATCATCTTGGGAAGGGAAGTTTTGTTGACAAGTAGAAATTTAATCTGGAAGCTGAGAGTCAGTAAGAAATTGAGTTGTTTCTTTAGACAGCCCTACTCTGCTATGAAAAGGAAATCCATGCTAAGAAGAGCAGATTGTAAAAAATTGTACTATGATGGTATCTAAATACATCCTGAAAAAAAGATTTATGATTCTGGTCTAGTCCTGAAGGGAATTTGGAGAACTGCAGGACCACTGGCACTGATACAGGGATTTCAGGCAGCACAAGCCAGGCTCTTAATAATGGATCAAAAAGTAGAGCCTCAAAAGCTACTTTTTATTGCTCTTTGGGGAATTGCACAGACTATTATGAAATACTGCAGGTTGTGAAGCTCCAATAGCATATTTTAAAGGGAAAAAAGCCTCAGGGAAGACAGGGAAAGACCTGTGGCAGTGAGCTATGTCAAGCTACACCTCTGTACAGTAGTTAACAGTGGTACATGGGGCAGGGATGGTGGGATGCCCTGGTGATGGCCATCTCCCAGCTTCACATGTTATTCAGCACCCCATCCCTTGACCATCTTGGTGGAAACTTGCAATGTCTGGGTGATTTAGCTGCTCCTTTCCAACCCTACATTATTCTCTATATAAAGAAACATAAACTATTTGACCTGATTAAACAAGAGGAAATCATGGAATGATGATATTCAAGTATATTCAAATGGTTGCTGCTACCATGTTTCATCTGCACAGGGGCACAACAGGAACAATTTCTGTTCCTTCTGTCAAAAGGGGCAGGCATTGTCAGCATAAAATGACCTTTGTTATTTCAAACTGCATGATAAAATACAAGATCCATTCCCATCAAAGCTACAGCATGCTTATTTGTAGCTTCTGAGGTCTTTTCCCAATTGATTTTTGGCTGGAAAAAAGCAACAAAAATACAAATATGACCAAATATAAATTAAATACCAGATCAAATATAAATTAAAATATGTCAGAGAACAGTCATTTCCACCTGAAACTTAAATGGGCTGATAGCAGCAAATACTTGGCTATCTTCAAGCAAACCAAGAGCTTGCTTGTCAGCCTCCATCCCTGGTGACAAGCTCTTTGCAGCTACATGCAAGATTCAGTAAGAAAACAGATGGTACACTGGAGCTTTGCTTTATGAAGAATAATAGATGAATAGATAGAGCCTCTCAATCTCAGAGGGGCACACAGGGTTGATCAGAATCCTAATGACAACCATGCTGCGATGAAAGACTCTGGAAGAAAAATGAATTAAGGTGGTTTGGCCTGTTTTATCAATAAAAGTAATAGTAAGATATATTTCTTACCATTCTTTAAGCAGAAGACAACTCACAAGAGTGATACATCCTGCTTATAAAGCAGTGTGAAATGGGATAAATCACACTGTCCAGCTGGTTGTGTTTGCTGCCTCTGTATTACCAGCGAGATTATTCCCTGCATTCGAATGAAATGAATAAGAATATATGAAAAATATACAGACCAAAATTCTCCTTCTGGCATCTTTTGGCTCCTTGCTGTGAAGGCTGAGACAGGTTAGAAAAGAAATAATTTGCTTTATGTTGCACTATTTGGTTATGGTATGTTATAGACTAATGCAGGATTCTGTCATCTAGAAATATCTCAGCAAGATTTCCATATTTGAAAAACAATTTCATGTCAAGAAGGTAATAACAAGTGAAATAACATCAATATGACTTGAATATTAGGATAGCCTAAAAGTAATTGCAGCCTAAGGTATTAGAAGGAAATAGCTTAAATTATTCAGCAAGTAAACTGATGTCATGTGCAATGCACTATGTTCCACATATCCAAATTAGATTTAATGTAATAATAAAGATTGATTATTAAGTAATAAAGAGTGGCCAAACAAATTACTGTAAACGTGAGCCTGATGGCTTTTAGGACAGCACCTCCCTCTCCCCTTGGTCTGCAGAACAGACCTTGAAACAAAGGAGAGCAAGCCAAGCAATTCTTCACAAACATTTTCTGACTTCTTTGTCCATCTGGCAAATATAGATCAAGATAATTCAGAATAAGTCTGAAAAATTTCTGCATGCTGTTTTCTCAGTGTATTTTCTCTGTCCAAATGTGATAAACCTTTAGAACACTGCACAACAGTTCTTACAATGGTTATACTGAAACGTGATAAACCATCCAGGGAAAAGGTACATATTTGTGTTGCAGCACAAAATTCACTTGGTAACTCATTTTATGGGCTTCCAGGTGGGAAATGTACTCTCTAGGCTACTTTAAGTCTTGCATGGATATATTTATCTTCTAATCAATCATGCATTCATTATTGATTTTGTAATCGGTATTGAATACTTCAAATTGAATTCTTTGTGTGATTTAATGCCAAATATTATTGCAATAAAAAAAGAAAAAGTTTTTCCATGAAAGCTTTTGATCCAATCAGCAACATTACCTGCCTTTTCATAGCAGCGCTGTTCCTTGTGAAATGGACGTTTTTCTGTTTCCTTTTCCTTGGTTGTAGAGAGTACTTTCACCACTTCAGGATGCTAAAGATGAAAAGATGGAAGTCTTTATTCCAGATCTACCTTATTATAAACATCTGCCCACACTGTATATTGCTTTGGTCAGCATATATTAAAAAAAAAAAAAATACTTGATGAGATGGGGATCCATTTAGCCTTTTCAAATAAATCTTACCTCCAAAGTTACAAAACCAGTACTCTCAGAAGTCATTGGTAAAGATGACAAACCTGAAAGACACTACCTGTTTTTTCTAGATGTTCAAATAGCAAAAAAAGAAATATGAGATTGCTGCTTGATGCCCTAAACACTTTACAATTCATGACCACTTAGTAGAGAGCTGAGTTACAGTGCTTTTGAGATACTTGTTTCAACTCATGCTGCTCCTGCTGAACCTCTCTCCTCTCTTTCAGCATGCTGTGCAGTTCTACTCTCCATCAGATTTATATTCAATATACTTCTAGATCTTGAGATAAACTAACAGGCATCTGAAAGAGACCCCAAATAAAATATTCATGAACTGTCATAACATTCATTACCATTTTATGATTCTCTTTACTTGGTCGAACAACAACGCTTTCTAGTACTCTATTAAATCAACAAGCAAACTTTATAAATCACCAGCTAAACTACATGAATCTGTCACTCCTTAATGTTCTGCCTGGGCTCCAAAAATACTTGAGCAGTTGGCGAAATCCTACTACTTATATAACTGTCCTCTCATTCTTCAGCACTGATCTTTCTGAAGAAACTCTCACTGTATCAGGAATTTACCATTTTTTTTTGTGACTGAGTTTGAGTTTAGATTGAGATAAGGCAAAGAAACAGCTAAAAATCAATCAGGTATTTATTTTTGCAATTATAAAAATAAATTTAGCTTATCTAAAAAAAAAATAATACTAATGTGCATTTAATTTTTCTTTTCCTGAGCTATAATGACTAGGCCAGGGACATCCAGATCTATTAACTAAGGCTGCTGCTGCTAGACTGAAAGCTAACTCAGGCTGCTGAAAGATGATGCTAAATCCTAGTGAAGGAAAGTGGAAGTGACTGAAATTGATGAGGACACAGATAACCTAAACAAGAATCAGACCTGTCCATTTCCATTAACATTGTCACCTCTTATTTCAGGGCCTTCTTGGCAGAGATCTTTCTGCCTGTCTGTAGTATACTTTTCCCACATATCCCTGCAGGCCCAAAATAGCTCTTATTCCAACTTTCATCAATGACTTGCTGCCCAGGATCAACACGATCCTTTTACCTGTTGTATTTGCTGGAGTCAACACTGCACACCTTATACTCTTCTTGGTTTCTTCCCTACTCACTTTGGGCAGCCTGTCTGTCCATGGTGCTTGATAAAATCCAGAATCTACATAGTTATCATGACAAATTTAAGCAATTCTTTGATGACTGACTTTGGTCTCATCAGCCTAGTCAAAGTAATTGACAAGAAACCTGTAAAGTTGTGTTGTTTTCTTTTTCCAATAAAAAAGCAACATCAAAACTGAAAGAAAACTATCAATTATTTCCTGAATTTATTGGCTGAAATTGCATCTGACACTTGGAATATTTTCAGCAGTATCTCTTCTGCTAATACTATTCTACAAGGTCACATTTACAGTAATTTTTTTTGTTCTGAAATTGAAACTTGATGTATCTGGAATTTTGGTCTCTTTTCTGCTGTGCAACAGGTCTTCCTGATTTATAAGACATTTGCTGCTGAAGCTGTGGTAGCCTAAGGATATTTTGAAGCTAGTTCCTTTTCTGTAAGGAGCTGGTAGATAACCTAGATATTATTTACACAAAAGATTAGCCTTTTTATTCCAGTCTCCTGTGCTTGAAATTCAGTGCAAGTTTAAGTGCTTTAGTGGGTTCAGGGCCCTGACGTGTACAGAGACAAAAAACCAAAACAAAACCCAAACAACCCTTGGGATTATGTGATGGATATTTATAAATATTTACAGAATCACAGAATATCAGGGGTTGGAAGGGATCTCTAGAGATCATAATTCAATATGTCTTGATATTTATATGTCTTTAAAAATTTATGCCAAAGGCAAAAAATTTCAGAGTAGACTGTAAAATTTTGGTAGATTTATTTAAAGTTATAAGACCTTTTAGTTGTTAGTACAGAAACATTGTGCTAAATGATAAGTAAAATTTTGACTTTCAAGTTCAGACAAGAACAAGCACCACAGAGATTATTTTAGACCTCTTTAGGTGTTTCTTTAAAAAAGATGAACCTTTTAGTTAATGCCTCAAGTTTTGTGTTTACTTTCTTGTCTGTAGCATGTAGCACAGCAGTGAATTTGCTTTAGAGTGGATTCCAAACAATCTGCAAGAAAATTCAGACCATTTTATTGGAAAGCAGCTAAGTCCAGCCTGGTGTCTTAGCTCTGGCTTCATTGAGAGCAATGGGAATGCTCCTCTTATCTTAAACAGAGGTGTATTTTGTTTTTTGTGGTTAAATGCTCTCACAAAGAGTTCTAACAAGTTTCTTATCTTTTAATAAACACTTCTCTGTATAACAGACCTCCAAAAGGTCAGTGTACAATGGTGAAAGATCTTTTCCTGGGTCAGAGCTGAGTCTGTAGCTTGCATTAGAGTAGTAGTAACTAATGAGTTATATCTGCTGCAAACTGAGCTCTAGATGTTCAAGTTTTTAATTTGGGAGTAACTTTGATTTCTACATACATTTTCAAACATGATTTATTATACCTTATGGCAACAGAAAGTGCTGCTGCTGTTAGCAGAATAAGATGGTAAAGACAGTAAACCAACAAAGCATTCAGTGCAAATTTTCACATCCCATAGGCTCCAGCTGAAATTTAATAATGATATTTTAATGATATCAACACTTCCTGATGCACAAAACAACACATCATAACAGTACCAAAATTATCCAGATTTCCAAATAACTGCCATTTTGGTTTAGATATTTGATTGTTTTGTAGCAATATTACTGTTTTGCTTCCTGAAGCTATGACCAGATTTGCTAAGGACTTGCTTTTTCAGTTCTGTATTGCAAAAGATACCCAAACCAAAAAACAACTTAGATTTGCTTATAGGTCTCCATCATACATAATTACAGCTTGGAAGTTAGTTTTGTTAATGATGGAACGTCTTGGCTACAGTATCTCACACCAATTTGTTAAATTCATTATTAAAATGATATATCTATATCCTACACAGAGAAGGTGAGATTTGGGTGCTCAGCAATGTGCCTACTGACACCTGAGACATCCAGAGGTATCAGTGACATTCATGAAGGACTGGCAATGGGATGAAGTACATAGGAGAGATCCAAATTACTCTGAGACAGCTGGACAGGATACCTCAGCCATCTAAAGTGGCACTGGGTGCCTGTTTTTTTTGGCAACTGAATTGTTTCTATAAATTAATTGTTTCTATCATTAATCTACCCAGTCACTGGGGAGCTGGACAAACTACCAACTGAATTAGAGGAGGAGGAACAGTGAAGTCAGTGTTTTGCTTCTTGTTGACAAATCTTGATGCCATGTTAGTTATGGACCTTGTCCAGGTACCTAGCAATATAAGATAATGTCATGCTTGCACACGAACAAATGATGACCTAGAGTGCCTTATTTGGGTAAAATCACAGGGAAGTGAAGCACAGGAGAGCCACAGGACTGGACACCATGTCTGAAGTAACTACTTTTTCTTAATCCTAGAAATCTGTGTAGGGAAATCCCATCTGGATTTAACTATCTAATTTTATCAGGAAATCTTGTTAGCAAAGCACCCTGACACCCTTTTCATATCAGTGGAGGCAGTGCCCTGAGTGCCCATCTGAAGGAGCCCAAGATAAGCTTGACTCAGTTGCCTTCTGGAAGGCTTGTATTTAGGGATGAGATCTCAAGAGTAGGTGATCTAGTATTTTCTTGATGATCAAGCAACAAAAACTTCAGAGTTTTTTTCATGAGTCCTGTAAATATTTTTAATTGGTGCCCTAGCTACTTCATTATCTACTACATTTTTCATCTCTTGTGAGAAAAGCTGTTCTATGAAAGTGCACAGTCTTGCACAGGACATTAGGGAGACATCAGACTCCCACAGCAGTTGAACAAAATATAATGGTCTAAACTCTGCTTTTCATTACACCAACTTGGATTTTAAGTCACCAGCGGATATAATAAAATTATATAACACATGTATTATGGTAATTGTCCGTACTTGTAGTGCTTAGATATAATCAGATGAAGAATTACTTGAAATATAATAGTATAATCAATAGGCAGTAAGTAAGAAAACAATGAGATAAGAGACCACAAAAATGCTTTATCTAAAGGTTTAAGAAAAAAACCCCAAACTACACTTATTTAAGGAGTTTTGGTTTTATGGAATCCTAGCTTCACGTTATGATCATCTATTTTTATAGAGACATTTTAAGACTCAGAAACATGACAGATTTGTATCACAGCTATGCCTAGATGGAAATGTGGGAGAGAGATAACTTGGCAAGCAGAAAATAATGAATTCTTCCTTGACTATTGTCTAAAAACCAAGACAAACTTAATGAAATTAATTGTAAATAAACTGAAAGCACAGGAGAATCTCCACCATCAGGCTTTGTTTGATAAGAACTTTGATGTACATGGGCAAAACAAACAGCAAAAGGCCAACTGGTCCTCATGAAACCCTTATACTGCTCTACTTAGCCGTGGTCACAGATAACACTTTGCAATTTATTCTAGTAAGACTGGTTCCAAAGGCTCATTTTGCAGTCTAGACTCTGCTAGTGCACATAGGGATGTTCTCCTGGCTCTGTGCCCATCCTCTCTGACTTCTAGTCATGATCCATTAGCCATATGAAAAGGAAACTCAGGAGAATAGAGGAAGGAAGGAGGGGAGCTGGTATAAATACACACAGAATGTTCTCAAAAGCTTTTTTAGCATGGTGTTGTGACCACTTCAGTGCCAGCCATGAGTACTATCAGACCTTCAGCAAGACTGAGATTCCTGTGAAATCCTGTAGCACAGATCATCCTGTAGCATTGCCTTAATAGATACATTTCAGGACCACTCAGATCTGCACCAAAATTATTAGATAACAACAGTATTTTTAATAATATTACTCAATTATTACAGATATTTTGAATAGTGTTATTTAACATACCTGCAGATACATCAATCTATTGAACCTATGTCTTATGGGATGCAGCTTCCTTCCTGCAAATTTTGATGGAGTGACAATGTCATTGTTTGAACAGGAGGAATTTCAGACTCTGGGAGGGGCAGAACACAAAGGGAGGGATCTATTCCCTCCCATTTCCTGCCATACTCTATAAAAACTGGGAAAGTCAGCAGCTCTGCCCTCTTTTCTTTCCACTTCCTGCTGACTGTGCTGCTGCCCTTTACCACCAGCTTGGCATGTGCTTGTCAGACCCCATATCTATCTGTTCTGTATGTATTTCTATTCCTTATTACTTTATCCCTTATGTTATTACCTTTCCCTTGTGTTAGTAAATCTGTATCCAATTGTTTTCAGTTTCCAACTTAAAGTCTCTTGTCTTTATTCCCCTTTTATCTTGCCTTTCGGGGGCAGGAGGAATAGAGAGGAATTGTCCTTAAGTTTGTGGTCTGCTCAAGCTGCAAAGTTGTGCCAGACAACATGGTGTAACAGCATCTCAATGTCAAGACATTATGAAGATGTAATTTTCTCAGGATCCCCACAAAAATTCTTGCAATACAAAAAAAAAAAAATTTTTGGTCTTTGACAAGATGCTCAGTGAGAGGGCACTAGATTCATAACAGAGTGTTTATTACTTGGCAAGGTTCCAAGGAGAAGAGGAGCTGTTGTTAACAACAACCATCCTTCCTTCGCAGCCCAACCACCACCACTGGCAGCTGATGGCTGCATTACCCAGGCTGCAGCTGCCCGTGTTCACATCAGTGTCCTCTCCTTCCATCTCCTGTGCTTATCCTCAGAGCTTCCAGTGCCTATTCAGTGCTTTAGCTAACACTTTTTTTCCATCTATGTGTCATCTCTTTTTTTCAAAATTAAAAAAAATTTAGAATGAATTTATTTCAGTTTTTCTCCACACTTTGCGTCAAATATTTTAGGTTACCAAAATCACTGTTAGGAAAATCTTTAACTTAAACATTATATAGCTAAGAAAGTTAATATTAAGACATTAACTTAGACTCCAATCTCACACTGAAAGACAGCTCCTTAGTGCAGAAGAGCAAAGGAAATGTAGGAGACTCCCATATATGAAAGATGCAACAATTATGTCTCTAATTCGATCTGTTTCCCAGAGCGACAATATTCATTCTTCTCCTGTTACTTCCTAGTCTCTCTTTATATGCTAGAGATTTAGCTGAAGGCAAGAAGCATAAGTTACAAATAATATTTTCTCATGTTAAAACAAATAGCCGAGTAGGTAGGTAAACAAGTTTGCAGCACATTTTCAATTCTTTGTATTTGCTTTCTTCCTCCCTTTACAATTCAGAAGCCTTATTAATCTTAAAGTATGCTGAGTTTTTTATTTCCTAAAACCCCCCTGTGTAATCCATTTACAAACCTCAAATGTGCACAAATCGGTGACCATAACAACTTGCAATAGCTGCGATCTAACAGCTGAAAATTAAAGAGACTAAATTTGGATTAAGTCCCTCAGGTTCTTTATATCACAAAGCAGTACAACATCATTTGACATAATATGTACAACAGCAAATGTTAAGGGAATAGGAACATGACTCTCATTTTCCCCCATAGGATTAGACTCAACTTCATAGTGTGGTGATTTGGTAACTTCAAGAATTTGGGCAGTAATAAAGTTCTTGTACAATAACTAGCTAGAACTGGTCTCCAGATACATGCAACAAAAGAGTTATTTGTCAAGACCTGAGTCTCAAGAGACTCTAGACATTCTGGGTCCAATACAGAGGGGTATTTAAGCACCTATTATTTCACTTTAAGCATGGGAGCAAATCCTTTATTTAACTTGAAGGTCTCAGTGCCTTCAAGAATTAAATTCTGTTTTCCTAAGTTCGCAAGATATAACAAATGAGCAAAAATAACTCGGAGGATGCAAGTCAAGCCATAAAGAATGAACTGCACCAATAAAGTCTCTTTGTTCCAACAAACCTGTTTGCTTTCAGATAACAACCTCTCTGCTCTGAAACTGTCTTACATCCATGTTTTCTCCATTACAGCTCGTTATTTCAATTAAATGCAGTACACAGCAATACTGAGATCCTGACCAGCTCTCCTCCTTGAATGAGGCAGATGTGCTTTAGTTTCATGCTGGCTGACAGCTTCAATTCTTTTTGAGCCAGCCAAATTCTCACTACAATCACAGTTGTCTTGTTGGTTACCTTGGCAAGGGATGGTTTGTCTGGGGGATGACACACATATCCTTCCACTTCCCCCCCTTTCCTGAGGACTCAGAACAAATTCTCCTGTAAAAAACTTCTTAAACCAGAACTTGAAGAATTCTTGCAGAGCCACTAATTTATGTTGAGTAAATTTCTGAGGAAAGTTGTGACCTCAGCACTCTGATTTGAAAATTTCAGTATATTGAGGTTCTAATGAAATTAATAGGCTTAACTGCTACCTCTCATAAGAAGAGCCCTAGGAAATAGGACTTAGTAGCCTAGGAACAGAAACATTTTAATGCAAAGAGCATCTAAACTGAAGCAGGTTTTAAGTCTGGTGACAGGTTAAATTGTTGCATCACCATCTGTACATACCTCCATAAACTTTAAAAAAGGTGGCTCAGATATTTGTATTTTTATGTTTGGTTTTCAGATTAGTAAAATAATTCCTGTTTTGTGGAATTGTTAGTGTCCATCCTGTTCTTGTTCTCAAAAATTTTAAAGAGCAAGTTAGAAAAAAACTCCACACCAAATTAGTTTGGCTTCTAAACACAGAAATATCTGGTACCTGACTGATACAGAGGAATTTGGAGTGTTCCAGTCCTCCTGTGAACACAATGTCTATTTGATTCCCAATAGATGAAAGAAGAGTAGATCACTCATTGGCATATGTTATTATTTCCATAGCCTATTTAATGTGCATAAGCCAGCTAAAGGAAATTTAGTGTTTTGTTGGGGTTTTTTTTGTTTGTTTGTGGGTTGGGCTTTTTTTCTTTGTTTTGGGGTTTTTTTTTATAACATGCTTTCTAGAATATATAGTGGATATTCATGCTTTTTCTTCCCAGTTGTTGAATGCTGTCCTGTAAATTTGGTTAAAAAAATTAAGAGATAGATTCAAATAATCTGTATTTAAAGAGTAACTGAAATGGATATTATCTCAAAACTACACATTCCAGCAACAGGTTTTTTGTTGCTTCCAGCCAATACAAGCACGAATTGGTTCAGTTAGCTTCTGGCTATGATCCAGTCAGGTAGTTAGATGCTTGAATGAACTCAGAGAAATATTTTTACAGCGTAAAGAATTTGTGCTTAATCACTAGGGGAAAATATATTCCATTTTGATTCTCAGCTACAGTATTTATCTTAAATTGCTTAGTCATATGAAAGTGTAATTTCACTAGCTGGGAGATATCCCTTCAAAATTTCACTTACAACATGCTTTAGTTGACCAGCTTTGACCCTTATGCTCCAGTCATACAGAAATGTGAGTGAACAGCTTATTGATTGTCATGTCTGACATGACCTGCTTCTAAGTAGGGAATCGATCACCTGGATTCTTCCTCTCTTCTCCACCACCTGCCTTCCCCTCAAAATCCAAAAATATCTCTGCATCAATCATCCTGATGTTGGATTCCCATCCCAGTTTCGCAACACAAGCATTTCTCTAGTATTCAGATTTATTCACACATTCTACTTTGGTCCCAAGATCTGGATGGTGGCTGTGGAATGTATTAAATAGCATGGGAATATATTTCAAAAGAGAATTTAAAACAAGGCAAGGATACAGCAAAATATATCTGAAATTAAAATCATAACTGGTGTAAGATGAAAATATCCAGCTGGTAACACTGGTCAAACTATTGATGTTTCATTTCACCCAATTGACAGTGCCTGACTTCCCATCCTACCTAATCCCTTCCTGTGACATTGCCACACAGCAGGGAACTCTAAGCCCTTTACAAGATGCTGTTTTTGAACTTTAGTACCACTAAACCTAATTGGCATTTCCTAGCTAGCTTCTTGCTAGATACTACCAGTTTCTTTCAGTAGATTCACAGGATTTTACAGGGCTTGAAAACATTTGAGGTTATTGCTGAAGAGCGGAAACAGGGCAGCCAGGCAAACCAATGGAAGAGATCAAATATTTAAATGAAAGATGTTAAAAGCTCCAGGTATCTCACATGGCATCTCAGAAAAGAGTCAATTATGGTGCACAGAAGGAATCCAATAATAACTAAAGTAGCCCAAATGCAAACACTCTTATCCTGGTAAAAATCTGAAAGAAGTTGTACAAATAGCAGTGAAGGAAGACAAATATGCACACTCTGAGCATGAATACCCCAGGAGTGCCCTTAGTGAATCATGTTATGAGAATATGATCTACCAAGCTGAAGGATTCCTGAACACAGATATAGCTACATTGCACCTGAAAAATCTGCCAAATCCAAGCTACTTTGCATTCCAAAACTGCCACAGACAAACTCAGAAAAAAATTAGGGCAAGAACTTTTGTATTTACCTGATTCTTTATACTGGTTAAAAAAGAAATAATGCTCAACAGTGCATCATTTCCACTAGGACTAAAGTGAAAAGGCAGTGGCTAAAAGCAGTGGAAATGGTAATCAGAAAAGAATAGTTCTGCAGGAAGCATAAAAAAAGTATCTCAGGTTCAGCAAGTATTCAAAACCACACAATTTCCTTCCTTGCAACCTCATGTACTGAGGGTTTTGCCTGCATATCAAGGTACTTAGAAAAACAGAATTATCAGAAAGAATATAGATCTAGTACAACAGGTGTAAGGAGTTCATCCTTCATTTAAAATGTTATTCACTAGATGAATGTCTTTTAAACACTACATAAATCACTAGATCTGTGTAAAGGGATATAAATTTGTTTTCCTGAAAGAAGTCAAGCTATTAAATTCTGGCATTGTGTTTGTACTGTTCCAGGTTTTCATGAAGAAAGCCTGTGGCATTGGGAACTGTTGTCCATGGAATCAGTTGTTGTTAGGTTAGACTAAGACTTCACAAGAATCTATCTTTCAGAATTAAAGTTTGTTTACACCTTATTTCACCATCATGCTCTCACTTTCAGCCTGCAAACCCTGAGCTAGATTTTGCCACATGCCACATGCCTCGACAGCAGTGCTCTTCCTCCCTCTGCAGGGGACATTCCAGGGCTTAAATGCACCATTTCCCAGAACTCTAAGGTTTACTCACTGAGGGCTTGTAACTTAACACATTGAAAGCACATATTGCTTGCTCTTCATCAACATTTTTTGTGCTTTTTCAAAGAAGTAACGAGAACGTTACATGAAATCGGTACAGTGAATGGGATCAATTCAGTGATTTATGATATGAGACTACCCACAGGGTTTCTGAAACACAGCTAAAAGGGAAACTTGGGAGTGGAAATAGGATGCCATTTTGGGAGAAGAAAAAGGGTGAGAGAATTTAGTGTAGGGGAAAAACGCATTAGAGAATTAGCTTGGCTTAGCAGAAATCATAAGCATCCGAAAATAAAAGACATTTGTTCTCTTTTGTGACTTCATCAGTGATGACTCTTACCTGCAAAGTAGTAGGAACACTCAGCTTCCTCTGCTTCTGCCTCTTGATACTTTTCCACAACAATAAAAAATACAGAATTTTATAATCCTAGATTGGAAAATACAGCTTTTCACTATACTCTTATGACTAACTGAGGTAGAGAATGGTACAGAAATCTGATTAAGTTGTATTGGAGAAACCTCAAACCACACCATATTCTAATCAGAGGGGTAGGTTTGCTTTTTTTTCTTTGATAATATTTGATTTCTCACTGCTATTCAGTAAGCCAAACTCTGCAATAGCCAAAATAAGACCCAATCTCATTGCTGTAAACATTTCAAAGTGCATCTCTCCTGTCACACCAGCTTATCACACATTTGACTGATGCTTCTAACATGTAGAAACCTTCTCTTTCTAACATGTGTCTTGTCTTTCAGTGAAAACCTTGCCTAGGTCAAATGGTTTGATCCTCTTTTGCATATATTGGATTTGTTGCCATTTATCCTGAAATACTTAGCACATAAAGACACATGCAATCAGTTCTTTCACAATACACATGCTTGTTCTTCATCCTGGTCTGCCTTAGAACAAGCAGAGACTAGAAACTGTTTCCTGGAATAAATTTTTGAGGAAGGTGTAAATTTCCATTCACTGCCATTAATTAGATCAAGGTAATTTGCAATTAATTTGGATTCAATAGGAAACAGATGCTAAATCTAAGAAAAACCTGGTCTGTGTATGTGTGTGCTTAAGAAACTGGAATTAACTTCTGTGAGTGCATTTCAAGACTCAGAAGGAGAGTGAAGGATCACTTGCAGAACTAAACTGGGACAGCAGGAAAAGGCATATCAGAAACACCAGTTTCTTTCTCCTTCTGAGTGTGTATGTGGCTGATTTTCCCCTGTTTTAAACACCCTTCATAAGGAAGGAGGGATGGCACTTGAGGCTCTAGCAGAAGTGAGTCTGAAGCAGTGTTTTCAAGAAGAAAAGCATCAGCAAAGCTGAGAAAAAGAAGTATTTCTCTCAGCAGTAAGGCCAATGTACGCATCCCCTGTGCCCTTCTTAAGCCACAGTCTTCTCTCTGGTGATGATGTCTGAGCTGGTGTGGCTGCATGGTAAATGAAATCAGAGCAGTGATCCCTTCAAGGAAAATTCCTTAAAAACAATAACCCCCACAGGGACCATATTAAAAAAAGGACTTAGATGGAGTAAGCAGAATACATTACAAATGATCTTTTCCCTCTAAAGCTACATCTTGGAAAGCCTTACCATGAGGGAGGCTTCAGTCTGTGCCACAGCTATGCAGACCCACAGGCAGGACCCACATCATGAAGCTGCGCAGACCCACATCATGAAGCTGGCCATGGATCTCTGGCATGAGAGTGTCCAAAGAAGCAGCAGCAGTGGTCAAAGAGCCAATCCAGGAGCCATCAGGAAAAGTGAGATGTGCTTCAGCATCCCCTGCTTCTGCCTGTTCAGCTGAACTGCAGTGACAGAGCACTGAGCTGCCAACAGAAAGAGGGATTTTTATTTTTTTTTATTTCTCCTAGTTGCGTAAGGAAGCAGTCAAACCTTGCTGTTCTAATACTTTGTCTCTAGCTCAGCTGACTAAGATGTACAAGTCAGGAACTAACATCTTTCTTATCAATTTTCCAATAATGTTTTATAGGTGCTGTAAACTACATTGAAGCTATCCATTCTCAGCTCACTGTGGTGGGCTGTGAGTCTGCAACAGAGCTCAGTCTATCTGAGGTAACCAATTTCAAATATTTGCTGCATAAAATTATTAGCTAGTAATATTTATTTAATGCCTTCATATAGAAACAGTAGATTACACCAACCTATTCTCTAGTCATTAATGAAACAGAATATTGAGATACTGTGGTAGTGTTACTTGAATGATACTTTCTTTAAATGCTGTACTATATCACAGTTTTGTTTCAATTTACATTACCATTGATGGTCTCTCTTCAGCTTTTTCACAAAATTGCAATTAATGTCAAAGAGGAGTAATCACACATGAAATTAATGGATAATATACCCTTTAAAATATAATGTGTACATCAGATATTCCTATTAACTATGGCCTTACTTTTCATACTAGAAAATTAGCTGTAATTTGCAGATTAAGGTATTTCTGAGTTTGTCACAAAGTAAATGAGGCAGTGCCATTTATTTTGGCATAGGCTTGGGAAGCTCAGAAACAATACTGGGGGCTGTAGAGGAAATGATGCACCAAATTCCCATTTTAAAGAACATTCTCAAAGCATCCCACACTAAACCCTCATGTGAGATTGAACCTCTAAATCCTCTGGGATTAGTTCCCATGAAAGCTGACAGAGTATGGTCTAAACCAACAAAACACTACACCTAAACAGTAAATTAGTTAATCAGAAACTGAAGTGGAGGTTTGTTTCACTGTCTGTCTAGAAGGGACACACAGAAGAGAAGCAAGAATATTGCCATGCCAGTAGAAAAGTTTCACATAAGGTAAGTGTTTAGACTGTAATGGTATGAGCAGGAAAAGAGAAACAACAACATAATTAATACATGGAAATACGTTATCAATACATTTCTCCAACATTAAAGTGTGGTGTAATTTGACTACATTATGCTTTTTCAGTCACTGACAAAAAAACCCCACAACAGAAGAACCCACTACACCCAGAAATGCACCACTTCTCCAGACCATTCCTCAACTAAGGCTTAATTTAAGGCTAAAGCCCTCCAAAATTGACCTCCATATAGCTCCTTATTGTACCAACTTAACCTCTTTGCTCTCTGCTGAAGGTTGCTGCACTTTTCTTACAGAGAAGGCCTATGTGCAAAAAACTCACTGAAGAATGCAGCACCCAGAGCTCCCAACACCTGCTTGCAGCATTTGGAGCTGAATGAAAGCCTCAGAAAGCTGATGCAAGTATAAAAGTTGTTGTGGAAGAGATGTTACAGAAAGAGGGTAGCATTGAAATGCAAAATTCTGCCCAGGATCGTTGAGACAAAGCAGAAAACCTGCTATAGCCCTTTGCATGGCTTATTCTCTTACATCTGCATTTGGCCTTCAAAGTTTGTGCACCACTCAAGAGTATTTCTAGTACAGAGTCAGTGATAGTGGGATGACACTGTGGACATCATCCAAGAGTTATTTTTAAGGGATTACTTGAACTCATCTAAATCTAGCATGCACTGCTCAAGCATTTCATTTATTCCTATGTGGTTGCTAAGTCAAATTGCTGTAAAAGCACAGGCAGGAGCCTACATAGTCTGCATAATCAGGGAGAAAATACAGTTTGGAGATGACTGCGCTGGTTTCTAGAAACACTGAGTCCTTGAAAAAAGGTAAGAAATGTTACTAGTGATGCTTTAAGAAACTTCAGCTTCTTCTGCAGGGCAAACTGCAGTGTTTCATGAAATCCAGCCCATATAGGAAGGACTCACTGGCCACTTTTGTTAGATTCAATAAAGACAAAAACGTGATTCAGTCAAGGACTACTGTAGCTACAATAAAATAAAATTTTAAAAAAGAAAGGCTGGAAGCGGCTTGGTATATGAACAATCAATATTTTATGACTAGATATCTTAAAAGCAAACAAACCCCATTGAAAATACTTGGAAAAGGACCTGTGAGAAGGTGAGACCTGTGAGAAGAATTATCAGGGGAATAGCACAGAAACATGAAGCCATTGCTGTGTAGCAGACCTGGCCCTGCTCAATACCATTTCCAAAGCATGTGTTCCACCTTCATCACACAGATGGTCTGATATGAACAAGCAGTAGACCTACATGTGCCAAAAAGAGCTTCATATCAGTATCTACCATGGGAAAAATCTGAAGATTGATATTTCAAGAGAGGTGTTGTCAACATATCCCCATCCATAACTTCTAAGTATAAAGGGGAGTTTTCATTAATGTCAGGAATACTCATGAAGGTTATTCTGCTTCTCCAAATGAGGAGAAAGAAAGTGCTGTCAGAGGCTCCCAAATGCACTGAGGGATGATCAAATTAGATAGAAGAACAGTATGATTAGTGACACAGAAGAAATGGATACTAAAGAGGGAACTTGTCAGAAGTATAAGGATTCCCAGAGAAAAGTTTCAATCATGCCATAATAACTAGGAACAAGTGAAATTGGCCAGGGTGAAAGTAGACAGCTTTTGGTTGTGTAAATTGTGAGCATATGTTTTACAGTAGGCTGTGTCACTGGTCTTCCAGTAGGCATTGTGCCCATCACCATGGCATGGAGATGCATCAGTTGAGTTAAATTAATAAACAGACAGTATATAGGGAATAATTTATGTTAAAATTGAAGGATACAAACCAAGTTTCCACAAAAGAGCCATATGTTGCACTGTGCAGCAACTGTGATGGGCACAGCAAGCCTCCGCTCAGCTGACAGCTACAGTTGGAGAGAGGATGGTTAGGGAGATAGATAGGGACCAAGAGAAGATGGAAGAAGAAACAGCCATAACATTCCAAATGAAAACAATCTCAAATATAGTGTGGTGATATAGTGAAAATGTGGCTACAGGACCTGAACCAGTCAAGATTCAGTGGTCATCTTCTACATGGTCTAGTCACACGTGAAGTCAAAATTACCATGAAAAACCCAGGCATACTCCCAAAATACCCCAGAACACAAATGCACAGTAAAACTTGCAAACTCATCACACTGTTGACTGAGACTGAACTTCATGCCCAATGCCTTACACACTTGTCTACAGAAAAAAAAAATTGGGAAAAGTTCTGGACTCAGTTCTTGTTGTGCCATGGTAAGCTTGTGTTTGAAGCAGCTTGAGTTGTTCAGTCAATTATGTTTGTTCAAGTTTTCAGCTAAATATAGTGGTGTTTCATTTTAGGTTTAGTTAGACACAGCTCTGAAGAAAGGAAGTTATGCAGCAGAAAAAGTTCTGGGAATCCATGCTGCCTATACAATCAGGATGTGGGCAGTGCTAATATCCTTTGATGCCTTCAGTGCTGGCAAGGGATTTTGTTACTTTTTTCCTGGGATTTTGTTACTTATTTCTACGTGTAATTTTTGTTCTTTAAAATCTTATTTTGAAGTAGTCTTGCTCCTCTAAATTGTATTTGATGGCCACATCTACATGAAACGTTTGCTAGCTGTTGGCCTGCCACTGACACATTATATAGCCTCATAAAACCTGTCAAAAAAGATGCAACAAGAGTTTGAAGCCTTTCCTTGGCTAGAGAGAACAGAGCAATGGTTCTACAGGCTTTGAAAGTACAGTGGCTGTGCAGACCTCAGTGCCTCATGTGGGTGCAACTTCAGTAGCAGAGTTTGAGCTTTTGACTTGGACATAAGAAATTTTATTTCATATGTCAGGAATGGACACAGAAATCTAAATAGCATATGGAGTGGAAAATGTATCTTCTGTAGCAGCCAGTCCTGGGAGGCTGGAGGCAGAGCATGCTGGTGAAACACCTCTTGGGACTGAAACTTACTTAGCCCTGCAGTGGGTTTAAAGGATGTGGGCTCAGTTCTCTCCTGGCTGGATGTAAGTACCATCCTCTGGGATCGATGCCATTACATGCACCTTACAGAGCAAGAGTTGGTCTATTTGTATGCGATTTGAGAACACTTGCAAAAATTACTAACAGCATACAAGAGCTCTGTTATCCTCTGAAGACTGGGCTGTCTGCCAAGAGAATAGCACATTAGACAGACACATCAATAATTCCCATCATCTATCCATCAAAAAAAGAGATTCCATTTTCCTTAAAATGCATTATATGTGGATTTTACCATGCTGAAAAGGGCAACACTTGTAGGTCTCTGAACTATCATAATATAACAGGATTGGTTCCCCTTATTGCTTCTCAGACACAGCTACTGCCTCAAGGAGTTTATATTAATTCAGCAAATCCCATCCCTTCCTTGACAGGAGTGGTCTATTTAGCCATAAATTGGCTAAACTCTATGGCAATAACTGATAAAATGAGGTGTGCTCATACATAATGTTTAACCAGAAAATTTAACTAAAAAAAAATAAATTTGAAGAGCAGCCAATAAAAGTGGATGGTCAACTGGCAGTGATGGTCTCTGCAGTAAAGCTATTCCCAGCACTGGGTGCAGGACAAGTGTTTCAGAATGTTAAATTAGGTGAGTTGAATTCCAGGCTGGTGATTTTAATATAGCTTTTAGAAGGTTAAATTTAAACTAAATGCTGTTGAACATACTATTTGAACGTCATTTGCTCTTTTGGCACTAAGTTTTTCAAAAGTCTTACGCAGCTATCTCAACTACGCTCTTTGCAAGCTCTGTTCTGTGTCATGTTTTGCCTCTTACTGGGTCATACTGGCTAACATGGTGTTTTGAGCTGACTCTGCCTGTGCTCCTCTCCCTGAAAAATGCAAACAGTTCTTGCCTACATCTGAAAAACATTTAGGTCAATACAGGGAAAAAAAAACCAAAACATTTTAGTTTGGTGTGTTGTTTTTTGCCTAGAATTGGAGTCTAAAATTAGAAAAAATAAATCCCCCCCTTCAAACTTCACTATGAAGCTTCTAAGCATTTTTACATCTAAACACTGACTTAGGTCATATGGAAACTGGCAATATGTAAGGAGGATAAATGATTTAAAAGTGAAGATATGTCTGGACATATATTGCTGTAAAGAAAGACTAACTAAAGAATTTCTAGATAGTCCATTTGACTGTAACTTAGTTATTTAACTGGAATCATATGTAGATATTGCCAAATCAAACTCCAGTCTTGGCAAAAGAAAAAAAGACTGATTTAGCCCTCTAAATAGACTGGCTTACAACTGGGCTGATCAGTTTTGCTGCCAGTGATTTGCAACAGTACTGACACTTTAATGGGAGGAAGTCACTGACCTATGTGTGTATGGATCAGCTGTGCCTGAACACTCCTGATCTGTGTATGAGACACCTCTGTAACAGCTCCAGCCTGCCTAGGAGCTGGGGTCCTCGAGCTATCAGAGCTACTGTGTGTATTTAATGCATTTTGTGCTATCTAAAGTCATAATTTTCTTTTTATCCCTTTGAGAAGCATAACTTGAAAAGTCCTAGTAGTTTCATATAAGTGTAAGTGATTGAAAAAAGAACACATGAAATATCCTTATGGGAATAGAGAGGAGGGAAAAGAGAAGATGGGGAGGGGGATGAGGGTCATAGAACTTAGGCAGGTAAGCATGGACAGAGTAGAATAATTAGATGTATCATTGCAAGGGGTTTCCACCTCTGACCTTGTGAAAAGCTGGAGTCTGGGAGCATCACACCTGTCCAAATGGGGAGCAGAGAGCAGCTGTTCCTACCTTAAGTAGCTATTCCTCTTCCTTCAGCCTCCCCCTGCTTTGCAAAGTTGCATGATAAAAATGTCATCATACCCCCATTACTTGTCTTCAAAGATCTTCACAGGTAACTCACCTGTGCCTTGACAGATAACTCACCTGTACAGCAGGAGAGCACAGAGGCACTGAACCACTGCTACAGCTATCACAAGCCTTCATCTGTCCTACTGCTCCTCTTCTTCCAACTGGGCTCTCTATTTCCTAAGCTTTTGAGGGCTGTACTTAAATATTCCTCTGACAGGTCACTGCCTCTGTCTGGGATTCCCACAGAGGTCTACAACTGGCATTTGTTCCTTGGGTTAATTATCTAAGACCTCTTGGCCAATTCTTAAAATAACCCCAAATCCCTGCACAATACTTTGACAACAAAGGCTGCAGCCACTCAAGGAATACAAATAAAAGGGAAGAGACAGAGCAAGTCATAGCTACAGTAAGAAGAATTTCTGAACACTTGTCCCATCACACCCACTGTAAATTTCTGGTTTTTAATGTCCCATGGGAAGGAATGCAGGTACTAGACCCAGCAGTACAGCAAGTGTTTTCTGTGTGGGATATTTAGAAGTGATTGAATGTTACCAAGAATATATTTGTCCTTGGGAGGTTTAAAAGCAAACTTTTCAAAAAATTGGTATGTGGGGCTCAGGGAAATAATGAATGATGTGAAAGAAACAAATATATTCCAAGCACTGCAGTGTGATTGAAATTTCACATTACCGAGAGGGTAAAGTAAAATTCAGTAACTTGTTTTGAAATAGTTGAAACAAAAAATAATTTCCTGATTTTTCCTCACTTCTGTTGGAGATTGCTTTGAAGCTGACATGCAGCAGAGAATCATCTCCTAATACCACATTTTCTGGAGGGTCCAAATGTTTTTCATAAGCAAAATAAGATAGGATTTCAAGATGAGCTGCTTCTTCCTTGACTCTACCCTGGCAAGATCCAACACAGGGACCTAGATGGGTTATTTTCTATTTAATCAATGGTCAAAACTTCCCTTGCTGGCTTCCCCAGGAGACTACACTATCCTGCACAGCTTGTGAGACTGACAGGGGCACTAGAGCAGGCACCAGTTATCTGTCAAGATGACAAGAGCTTGAGTGATCAAGATGAGAGGAAGGCAAATGGGCAGAAAAGATTTTTTTCCTTGCTTGCTCTTCGCAAAGAATGAAACCAAAACTTGTTCTTCTGGGATAAATGAGATGTAGAGGTAGCAGAAAATACTTTCTACAAAAATCACCAGCCAAGACATTACAATTCTCTTAGTTTCAGAGGAGACAGAACAAGTTAAAACATCTGCTATCTCCTATTGATGTCTCTCTAGCAGAAAAGACACAGCTGGGGCCAGGTACTGTACTACCTGTACTACCCTGTGGGAAACCCCTTCTTGAGCACACCAAGTGCTTTTGACAGCCTGTACTGTGAAATGCAGATCTCTGTGTGGAGGATGAAGATTCTGGAGAAGGACACAATGTTCTTGCATTAGAGTGAACACTTGATTTATTGCAGATGGATCGTAACAGAGTCCTGATACCATCTCTAACCTGGAAGTATTGCCATGCCTCAAGTTCATTCCAGTGATGCAGAAATGGCTTTGCTACTTTTAGTCTCAAGGCTCTTTGGCAACAACCCAGGCAGGATTTCCCCATTTGTGTCAGCTCTTGGCTGGCTTCCTCTGGACTCAGCAGTTCATTTCCAAATCTCCCACACTCCTGACATTGTACCTCTTTGACTCAGGGCTGCCCAAAATGTGTGAAAAAGTCAAGGAGTCCAGGCCCTTCTTTGAGCCTGGAGTCTGATCTCCAGATGGTGAGCATTCACACCTTACTTCATTCCCACTCACCTCCCCCCCCCTCAGATGCTCTCTCAGTAGGAAGATTGCAGTATGATTACACTCCCTCCTTTGCCTCCTGCTGGCAATGGTGCACGGAGGACCTCTGCTGAGTATCACATGCAGCTCCTCAAAAGCAGATTTAGAGCAGAATTCTATCCCACAACAGAACTAACAAGATGGAAGCTCAGACAGCGTCTCGTAAATATCTCACCCTCTCCCTCCTTAGGAGTTGGTCTTCACACTCTTCCTGGCTGTAGAGAGGGGCACATGTTGTGTTATACAGGTGGACCAGAAGTTGTGCAAATCCACATGATTATTTCTGATGCTTTTAGGTGTTAGCTAACAGTTCTAAATATTTGCCTGCTGTTGGTAATCATTCAGGTTTGTGAATTACTCAGAAAATATTCAATTAACAGGAAATTAATTGCATTTTTAATTGCCTGCTCTTCTGTGATGTTATATAGCATAAGCATAGCTCGGGATGAATATAAATGCAGAAGATTATGCATGCAGAGTTGGAAGCCTTCCCTGAAAAGCTTTTTTTCAAAGCTAGCAAAATATAATGAAAGACAATTATGGGAATCAGGAACAAACAACTGCACTTCTAAGGTCATGCATGGGGCTGAATTCAAACTCAGGACTGTAACAGGACCTGCTCCAGATACAGTCATACAACCAGTCCCTCAACAACAGGTTCAGAATGTTCATCTCAAACCATCTCTTTCTTCAGTGTTTCCTGTCAGGCAGAGGTTTCTGAAGCCTCAAGTCAGCTGACAGAAAATACTTGACATGAGGATAAAAGATGGGCACAGGTCATCTGAACACGACACTTGGTATCTCCACGACACTTTGGCATTAGACATAGATTATCTTGCTATGGTTCAGCAAAGGGAAATGAAGAGGTGGAGGACAGGAGCTAAAGCACTTGGCCAAGAACGTGTCCATCTGAGGTGCTGAGCTGTCCTTCTGCACCACGGGTCTGCCAGCTTAGCTCCTTGGGCCCTTTTGATGATGCACTCTTGGCTAGGTGTTCCAAAAGCTTTAGGAATACCTCACCTCCCCAGTGTGCCAGAAACTCAATTTCTCAATCTTCGATTCAGAGGAGACCTCCAGTGATATTTTATGGAAACTTGAAGTGCAGGTGGTTGAAATGACAGGTACATGGAGTACTATGGAGGAGTTCATTCAGCAAGGAGTCCATTAAGGAATGGTTACTTCTAGATTTTGCACAGAACAGTGTGTGCTTTTCAAATAATAACAGTTTGTAGCCTGCCTGTGACTGCAATCAGCCTAAAAATAGACAGAACAGAAGGCATCCTGACCATCCATGCCACATGCAGAGGTGTAAGGCCCAGCTCTGCAGTGCCTCTCTGACCAGTATAGCTCTCAGTTTCAAGCCTTTGTTGGGGCACCATTATTTTTGTTCATCTTTAATGAAGATGAACATGATCATGAAGATGCCTTCATCACTGATAGATGCACTCAGTAAATGAACGCTCTGTACATCCAGTGATAAAGCAGTGTAAAACAACGTGTCTGCCATGGGAAGTTCCACGAGGGGTTTGAACAACCCATGGCTTTGCCTCTGAGGGCAGATCTCAAATTGTCAGGCTGGTTCAGTATAACGAAGGTAGCTGCCTGCTCTGATTCAGATAGCAATGACACATTGTCATCCAGTGCCAGATAAATTGAGAGCTCTGAACCAAGGTCTTGACAGGTAAAATGTCTTTGATTTCGTCTTTAATTCAGCAAGCTCAAACATTACTGGATTCTTTGTATTAATAATAAATACATACTGGAGCTCATGTCAGCAGCAGAGTTTCAGTTCTAACCTGATAACAGCATACCTCTGTGAGCAGCACATCTCAGAGCAAGACACTATTCACAGTGTAGCCAAACACCGTTAAGAAAAGTACCAGCTGTTTCACAACAAATGGAAATAAAATTATGGTAATAAAATTCATAATGAGATTTATAAATTCCTTTCTAATTTTCAGCATTATTTTTTCAGTCAAAGAAATCCAGTTCAACTATTTTTTTTTTCAGAGTGAAAGATTTGAAAAATTAAGGTCCTAAAGAACTTAATTCAGATCAAGTCATTCTGTGAACTAGTTTGGAGCTCCTTAGGACATTGATTCTTGCATATGCAATGCATTTTAAATGTTATATCCTGAGCATATATGGGATTGTTCCAAATGACAATCAGGCCATGTTCTGCTTGCCCATATTGTGAAGCACACGTGTCCTTACCAACAGCAGAGGCTTGGGACTGTGACCCTGGCGTCTGGGTTTTGGATCTTCTGGGGGAACAAGCTGGTGCAGCACACTGATGAGCCTGAGACCACAGCCGGAAACCTTGGGAATTACCATGAGAAAAGTAAAATATGATGTGGAAAAATCTCACATCTTAAATGTCAGTCTGAGGTTGAGGGTTGTCCTCCTCCAAGAGGGGGGAAAAGCTTGCCTTTCAATTTGTTTGCTGAAAGGGAGCCTAATTTCTATATTTCAAAAAGAAGCAAAATTTGCCTTGCATTAACAGCCTAACTTGAAGACCATAATCCTGTGGTATTTTTCAGACCAGATCCATGTATTTCAACAGACCTTTAGAAAGTGGAAGATTTACTTGTAAGTTTTAAGTGGTATAAGCAGGCACACAACACCAGCTGCAGCTGTGAAGTAAATAAGCCATAGCCATGAATAGGATTTTGTACATCATGCAATTACTGTGGCTTAGTTTGCTGTTTACATCCATTCAGGGTGAACTGAATTGAATCAAATAGATTTGAACCTATGTATAACAGCACAAGTTAATGTAAATCTGGAAATGCAATAACTGATTTGCCTAGAGGAAATCTCAAGAACTGTTCTTAAAGGCTGTTGAAAGTGTACACTGGACTTTTACATAAAAAGAGTGCATTTGAATCTACGTTTAACAAATCACTGTATATTAGTTGCATTGAACTCAGTCTCTTGGCCACAGCAACATTAATTTAATCCTCTTCTCTTACCTCAGTTGCAAAGCAATCCTCTATTTACTATATGAAGTTAGTCTGAGGGACCATTAACTCCATTAATAGCAACAATACGGAGATTTTTCTGATTTACAGGTTCTCCACTGATCATATTATTTTCTCAGTGCCACGAATGATTATGAATCTGAGTGGTGCCAAAGCACCACAGCCTTCATTGACTTCAGTGAGAGTTGCAGCTGGTCTGTAAGTTATGGCCTTTTAGTGCTATGTTTGTGGCAGGTTAGCAAAGCTGTGAAGTGAGGGCTGGCTGAGTGCTAGTTTGATGATTCCAAATTCAGGAGAATATTTTTTTGGAAATCTCAGAAAATAATTAGGGCTCTCTTTTGCATCTCAACAAACTCTCTCTCTGAATCTACCCATCTTCTAAACAAATACTGTAAATTACTGTACTTATAGGCAATAGTACAGGATATTGCATGTTGCTCTGCAGGATACTCTACTAAATTGTAATACGAAATAGATCTGATAACAGACCAAGTTATGATGGCCAGACAAATTCTTGACATTCCTTGGCATAGCTGGTTTACTTGGTAAAACTGTCTCAGTTTTATTTTAGTATTTTTATTGCTATTCAGTTTTGCAAGCATTCAGTGGCACCTAGTCTTTTTCTCAACACCTTCAGTCATATAACTTGAGGCATTGATTTCTTCCAATAGCCTAACAGTTTTGTTGAATTACAGGCAGACTATGCTGCATTTGTCTTGCTGTGGTTATCAGCACCCTTTTAATCAAACCTTTAAGACACTTAACAGAACATAAGGATGGTGACCAATCTTTTCTGAAAGCCCTAAAATCTGCCACCATCACCAGCATCATATGAGCAGTACAATTTATAGGTGTTTCATATTAAAACTAGATTTGATTGTGGTAGCTTGGTGGAGGCAGCTCAATTTGAATCTAGTTTAAAAAAGATTATTCAAAACCCATTATATAGCAATAGCCAAGCAGACAACTGTCAGAAAAATCACACATTGCTAGCACATAAATAATAATTGGAGGAGGCAATATAGAGTCTAACATAGACCAGATCAATAATACCTTGCAAAGAATAAACCAAAGCACAAATATTGATGGTGTGACCTCTCTCTACACTAGGACATGAAGAATACCACTAAGAACTCTGCAAGAAATTTTGGATTGATCTCACATACTACAGCTAGATGTATAGAAAGGAAGCAGATAATCTGATGTCATCAGTGTTTTTGTCCATAGCCCTAACATAAAGATAAGATACACTTCACAGTATTTCTATCAGCTCCAAGATTGGTATTATTCATGACAAGAATTTTGCTAACCTCATCAGGCAAATAATGACTAACATAGGTATTGTTTCTAACCACAACTTTTGAAGAAGGTGTTTATATACCTTTTGAAAGTTGCTAAGTCCTTCAAAACTTAGAGAAGGACTGGCTTTAAATCATGGTGGGAAACCCGATGCAGTGTTCTGATTAAACAATTATGAAAATAACAAATGCAAGAATGAAAGATGACAGTTCATAAGTTCAAAAGTGAACAACTGTATTTAGGCTGTATTTAAGGCAAAAATGTGCAAAATAAAAGGGTGCCAAATTCATTGGTACAAATGGCTAATATTTTCCTCCACAATTTGCAGGATTATTTAGAGACAATTACTTTGTGCTAAGAATTGCAACTGAACACTGAATCACTCCAACATATTTCTTCATTTTAATGCTTGCTTTCTCTCACTATTAGCAGAGAATATTCCAGGACTGCATTCTCAGATTTGTGATTTCAGAGGTCTTTGCATAGGAATCTCTGCACAAATCTTCCATTTATTTTAAGTTTGTGGGGGTAAAGCATAGAGTTGCAGCATCCTAGACCATTTCTTCTTACTGGAACATTTACCCTTGGCATATTTAGAAGAAGGTCTTCAATATGTGCAAACTGTCCTGTATCCTTGCTGTGCTCATATCTCATTATTATAAGAAGAAATTTGTTTACATAATAAATGTGTGGTGGGGCTCTCAGTCCTAACTATTTTTGCCAAGCAATTACAGAATCACAAAAGTTTAAAAGGCACACAAGGAAGTGTCATAATCAGAAGTGTAAATGAGCCATGATACTTGTAAGAAGCTAATTAATAGCCTAATAAATCCCTGTAGTAATGGATTAATTTCATTAGAACTCTGGAAAAGAAGGAGAAACAATTTTTTCATTTACATGAAATGTAAATGAGGCTTTCAGGGATACCTCATGAGTCAGACCAGTGCTCAAATTTAGAAAAATATTTGACAGCCCCTTACAGTACTATAACTGTAACCTAAAAAATAACCTTGAGCATCACTAAAGGATGTTGTTAGTTAGTGGTAGAAGAGTTGCTTAGAAACTCACTACCTCATTCTCAGGAGTCCAAATCTTTCTCAATCTATGTTCCATATTTTTAAGTAAATTATATAAGGAGGTCTACTTGTTAAAGTCTACATCACCTGCAAAGACCCACTTGGTGAGCCAAGCACCATTTCCCTGTGGGTTCCAGTACCTGCTGGGTACCTGCCGTGCTCCCAGCTGCTGCTGAGGGATGCTGGGCATGAGTCAGGCCTCTGTTGACTCAGCTAGAATATAGCATGATATTTTATCATAGCACAGCTGCCAATATCATATTATGTAACACTACTACAATTTAAAAGTAATCAATATATGCAATTCCATTATTTGCAGAATCTCATTTAACTACAGTGTACTTAAGAGAGTCTAGTAAATGCCTCTTAAAAGAGATAAATAGTTCTATATTAGAAAAAAAAAAGGACAAGACAACATTCCCTTCATACATTTTAGTTTTAGATGCTGTAACTGAGTCATATGGAAAAAACACTTGTTTTGGTTGGCATCCCTCTGCACCAGAGCAGACGTGTAGGGTGAGATGAGATTTCTGCATCATCCTGGTCACACTGCAGAGTCTTTGAGGGATGGTGGAAGGTTTTGTATCCACAGTCTCTCACCTTAGGTTTGCTCAGAAAGTGGCTATTATTTATGTGTTTCACCACCTCAACAATTTATTTAAATACAGCTTATTGGAAATATGGAATATAATTCCCTAACTGGTTGTTTTCATACCAACCATCTTGGTTGGTATCAAATCACTTCTTTGAGTCAGCATGTATATTTTATATAAATGTACTTGTATAAATATATATAAAGCAACTCTCCAACTTCAAAATAAAACCTTTAAACTCAGTTACATGTTTCAGTTACCATCTTCAATGAACAATAATTGTATGAGCTCAAAAGTATTTTTTCTAAGAATTTAATATTTTTCATATGAAAACATATTAACTTCAATTATATGACAGAAAAAAAATTGTCTGAATTCTTTATTCTTATTATTCTTCAATATTTATAATTTAAGAAGGGAAAACCCTTAAAAACTGTAATAAAAATTTTATCCAAAGCTCAGCCTTTCTAAAGGAGTTTATGTCAATGGGGCAGGGAGGAAGGGGTGTTTTTCACACTTACGTGTAAATGCTTTTGAAAGCGAGAGTATTAATTGATACTTCATGAAACTAAATGCAGTCCGTCCTTGAGAAAACTAATTAGACAAAGATTTCTGTCCCTTTGTTCTATTATTTGCTCTGGAATA
This sequence comes from Calypte anna, assembly GCF_003957555.1. Taxonomy (NCBI): domain Eukaryota; kingdom Metazoa; phylum Chordata; class Aves; order Apodiformes; family Trochilidae; genus Calypte; species Calypte anna. The sequence goes on from NC_044253.1 coordinate 24,393,892, forward strand.
AAATTTAAAGCTTTCCAAGAAGCAGCTAAGGTTCAGGGAGAGATGGGTGGAGATGAAGGACAAATAAATCATCCTAATGACATTAATTAGGGCTTAAGTTCTTCACTAGTAGTGTGCACATCTTAAGCACTTCACTTGAAGTGCCTTAAAATTGAAAGGTACAGTGGGTATCTTACAAGTGCTTGCTGGTCATGAACTACAGTGTCATTCACTTGCAGGTCATACTTTTAAAATGCTGGATTCCACAGTGACCTGACCTGCTGCAGCTCACACTGTACCCATGCTAGGAAGGTCACAGGGCTGTGATTATCTGCACAAGATGCAGGTCTTGTCTTCACAGCTGACTCAGCCATATTTGCTTGTTTATTTTTAATTAAACATAACCTTTAGCGTTTGCCAGTTAGCTTTATTTTATTACATTTGAAGATGTGCTGTTTTTCTCACCAAGGCACTTGTCTTTCTATCTAGGACCTTTGCTTTTGCTGTAACAGGTTTTAAAGTAGGGAGGAGAAATGGGACTCAAACTCAGCAGGTGTGGAGGGCACCAAAGAGGTGTAATGAATAAGCAAAGAGTGAGATGGCTTTCCTCTGCCTAAAATACTCCCTTGGGTTAGGCTTGGTAAAATAATTGCAGTAGTTGTAGCCATGGCTGAGGCTCACCTTTGAAAACTTACAGTTTTGGACAGCTGTAGCTCCCAAACTAAGATAACTACCAGCCTGTATACCTCCACATTTACCCTCTTGAGCTTGTGTTTCTCTTTGTCTGTAAAAGCAGTGAATGAAATTAGCCCTTTGGGTAATTCACCTGATTTACACTTCCCTTACTTCCTCTGAGCAGCAGAGCCTGAATGTAGAGTTGACTGTCTAGTCTGTGACACTCTCATTGTGCTCAGATCTGATTAAAATGGGTAGTTGCAAAGCTATTAAGGTATCTGAAGCTGATCAGTTATAATTAGACCAAAACTGTCACAGTAACAAAGCAACATGAAAATGTGCTGTTCCTTTAAAGAGGAAGCAACTGCAGAAGAGTCACTGCAGATGCAGCATTTTGCATAGCTAACAAATCTGATTAACTTTCCGGGTCATTCTGTGTATGCTGGATGGCTTAAATTTAAACAAGCTCAGAATTTCCTTTTTGTGACAAGTCCCACTTACAGAAAGTATTTCCACGCAGAACTGCAAGAAAAATAAGGCATTTTGAGCTCTCCAAAACATTGTAACGTTACTATTTTCATTTTTTAATAACACATTACAGCACTCCTGAATCCTTGTTGATATATTGCCATGGCCTGAAATAGGCTACTCTACGTCAGCTTAAATTTAAGGAGTGTTTTTTCATAGTAAAGCATTACTTTCATGTAGTTATAATTTCCTAGAACATCTTTTCCTTGTTCTGTTCTTTTAGAAGAGCCGGGGACTTTTGTCAGAATATGAAGGTATTGTTAATAATCGATTACACTCATTGTCCAAAAAAAATCAGTCATAAATATGCTTGTCTGTTAAAATTTTGAAAGCTAATATAAAATATTTTGTTAGGAAATGCTAAAAGTCTGACTTCAAAAAATATTTACCTGGACCAATAGTCAACACTGCTCACAGAGTTTACCAATGAATGTCATCCTCAAACTGTGTATTTTTAAAAAGCTCCTGTGCATATAAATACAATGAAACAGCTTCTTATCCGATGGTAAACTGGACTACACAGGGAGAAGCATCTGCAGGGCTCATTTTCAGAGGGAAACCTAAATCTACGTTGCACAATCAGAGATGTAGCTCTCCGTGGCTTTTGTTTTATTGGGGTGAATGGAAGCACTGGTTACAGCAATGGAGATACAAAAAATAGAACTTAAATTTTCAAGTCAGTTTTAATACTGTTTTGGTGAGGAAAAATTGACTTTTCAATAATGAGTATATTTTTGTGTTGTTCAAATGACATTTGTAACATCTTTGACATCTTTGAAATCTTTGCATATTCAGATATTTTTAAAATGGAAATCCAAGTGTACCAGCATCATCCCACAGGGGATAATCCCATTTCACTCTTTCTTGTTCAGTGATTTTTACTCATGGTTTCTTCATCATTGTTTCAGGGATCTGAGGCAAAACTGAGGATGTCTCAAAGCATGAGATGCCTGAGAGTGCAGCTATGCCCTCACTGACGAGTGGGGCAACTTCTCATCAGTGGGTCTTCCATTCACCATATTGTGCACAAACCACATGCAAGTGGAGAAGAGTTAGGAAAGGGTAATTCTTCCTTGCCAGTGACAGATTTCATTGCAGAATGAGAGGTTTTGCTTTCCAGTAGCTTCCTACAGATACACCGCCTGACAGATTGAGTCAGAAAATAAATGGGGAAAGCATTAAAACTACAACTTTAGTTTCAACAGTAAAAGACCAAAACCTTGCCCTTGCTGGTACTGATGTACCAGGGATCAGTTTTTGACAGTGACTGCCCCAGTCCTGCCTCCTGCCACAGCACCCACCTATGGGCTTCCAGCAGGGCAGCTGCTTCCTGAGATGGACAAAGGGTTCAAGCATCTGCACCAGGAGCTCCTGCTCCCCTTCCCAGAGTGTCTGGTAATAAAAGCCTGAACATGAAAGCCAGGAAAGTGCATCTTCATTCCAGATCTGGCACTCACTTTCCATGTCGAATTATATGTTGCATTTGGTATTCATGAAGAAAAAAAATCCATAAGTGATTGACTATAAAAATGGGATTTAACAGTCTGCCCAGTGGTCAAGCTGCACATCAGATATGCAAAGCTCACACTGTGCTGGTGACTGTGGTCATCATGATGTGCCATGTCCTGGTTACCCTTTTCTTACCTCAGCTGAGATCTGGTATGAAATCTGTTCTTTTTTCCTGATGTGTGAGGCTATACTGGCTCTGTGGTGAGTTTTAGAAACACATTATGCTGCACATAGGTTTCCTGAGCAACACTTGCAGTACAGGCTTCAGTATCTGAGTTATTTGTGTTGACAAACTACATACAATTTCCCATTACTACAGCTGTTGACTCTAGCAATTTTTACAATTTTCATATTTGTAACAGTGAAGGTTATGTTGTAGGGGGAGAAACTAAGGCAGCTGATGAAAGATCTGCTCTGGTACATGGCTATTGCACAAACCAGCATGCCATGCTGCCTTGTGGAGTTTTTTTGTTGTTTTTTTGTTTGTTGTTTGTTTTTTAATTTGTCAGTGGAAACTGCAAGTGTGATTTGGCAAAGTTTCATCAACTGTGTTTGCATATTCATCACTTGAAAGAGGATTAGCACACAAGTAAAAAAAATAAAAGCATTAAAAAATAAAATAATACTTGGTTATACATTCTTACCAATATTTAAGCAAAAGAAAGAAAATACAAAGCTTTATTTTAAACTAGCCTTTTTTTTATGGCATCTCTAGTATTGCAATAAAGAGGGGAAGGGAGCCTGAAATCTGGCATGCAAATCAGAGATCAGTGAGGAGAAAGATTTAATTCTAGCAAGTACACAAAAACCTGCAAGCAGTACACAGCACATGCTCCACATTCACAAGTGCTTTGCTTCCTTGCCAAATCAGTGCCAGACACCAGGTCTCACCAGGAGGATGGGACATAAAATGACCATGAGTAGTGGCTCTGCCCCAGGTACCGTGTTCCCTTGCAAGAAGCTGGGTCTGCCCTAGCCCTGTGGCAGGGATCTCCCTCCCTGGCAGAGCAGGAGATCCTCACTGCCTTCCCCAGAGGAGGAGGCTGGGGTCTGTGCATCTTAGGAGACACAGGAGTGATGTCACCAACTCTTTTTTTCCCTTCCCTCTCATACCACAAGATTGATTTTATCCATTTAGGAGAGAAACTATCAAAGAAACAGCATATTTTTTCAACGATCAAAATGAAGCTAATTTAAACTTTTTCTTAATAGCAGTCCTGAAAGACCTGGGACAGGAAAATTAATGGAAGAAGATGCAGTTTAAGGTACCAAAAGCACTGGCAGACAGCTGCTTAGTCCTAGAATTGTTGTGTCAACTTAAACCCTTCCCCTGGCAGGGATTCAATTCTTTTCATCTCTCCTGGGAGCCTGAAAAGGTCAGGGAGAGAACATTACCCTGTGTTCACATGCAGGCTTAATATCCTTTCTAGAAAGCTGTCTGTGCTTGAGGTTTTTGTCCAGCAATTCAGGAAGGGAAAGGGCCGGATAACCTAAGCAGGCCGGATGTGGTTCAGGGGGTGCTAACAAGGCACACCCACAACAGGCAATCATAATCCCCAGTGGGGCCTCAGTGAGTTCCACCTCTGGGACTCTGTGAAACCCCCTGGAGCCACCTCATCTGACATGACCACCCCTAATCACGTAAGCATTTCCAGTTTCATTCACTGCACATCTACCTGTTGTAGGGTCTGGAGTATCTTTCACCCTGCTGATACTCTGGAGATGCTTTCCCTGGCATGGGGAGAGAAAGAGGTTTGCTCTTGGATCTGTGATATGTGTTTGGTTTCCCTGTTTCTGTATCAGGTGAAACAGGCCTATCTCTACCTTAGAGATTAGAAAGGCGCAGAAGAATAGATATCTGATACATATCTGTTCACCTCCATATCCTGCAAAGCTTACAATTACACTTTTCCCAGATCAGATGCATTGGAGATGCAATCTCCGTTCTCTACAGTCACCATGGAGCAGAACTCAGGGCCAGAACAGAAAAAACCACTCTCTTCAATGTGTAATGATGATCTATGCATTTATAACCCCCAGGCCTTTTATATTAAAGTTTCTTATATTTAGGAATGGAACCATAGGCATGAGAAACCTCCAGCTGGGATGAAACCCAAGAGCCATCTGTTCAGTGGCAAGGGCTGTGGCAGGCTTATCACAGAGAGCTCCCTTCTCCCACTGCTCCCTCCATACCCAGCTCAGGTTTCTGCCCAGCCCTCCATGGAGACATGGATGGGGACTGCATCTGCAAAAATGACACCCATCAAACCATGGAAACTGCAGATCAGTACAAGAAGGTTTAGTTCTTGCCCATTGATTTTTTTTCATGAGCAGACAACATGCATGCATGCATGAGGCCATATGCACAGAAAGAACTTGCATCATAACCCAGAATTAAAAATCTGCAAGCCACTTCCCTGAAAGAACTGTGTTTCCCTGAGATCCCAGGGAATGGAGGATGAAGGAACATACACTGAAGCTACAGCTCACTGAGAGGTGCTGAGGAGAGGCTGAGCATGGGCCAGGCCCCATGGAAGGTGTTCCGCACCCCCATCTTACTGTGCACTACTCTCCCTTGCACTTCTGACCTCAGGGGCACAGCAGAAAATGTTATTCCCAACACATCACAGGGCAGTCAGTAGGAAACTCAGGAGAGCCCACACTCTGCCTCGGTTGCACTTTTCCAAAAACAGTGGACACATGCTCCTCCCTTCTCTAACTTTTCAGGGAGCAGTTTTGCTTTTTGATGTCAGCAACACCTTCAAGGACCTTCAGGGCTTCCATAAATCTTTAAATACTCAGTGAAGATTTCTGTCCTGCACCCACGAGCATACCAAAGCCAGCCTTGGCTCATCACAACATTTCCCCAGGGGAGAGACTCGTCCTCTGAGCCTCTGCTCACTGTCCCTCCTGTGGCTTCTGAACAATGACTGAAAGGACATTTTGTCCCCAGATGACTTTCCCATCATGGCTTCTAATCAGTCTAATGAATTTTCATAGTCACTATATTTGAGAAATTCAACAAGAAGATGCTGCCTTTTATTTTTTTGGACTTCATCCACTTTGTAGTTTTCAGAAAGTTTAAAAGTTCATAGGAAGGATTAGGAATGAATCTACCCTTGTTCCAATCTGAAAGGTTTATATAAGGTTTATATAAGTTTATTTTAGCATATATAACTTCGTGACACACACTCATGATGTAATACCTTTTGAAGTATCTTGCTTTTTAACATTTTCCAATAATTTAGTGTATCTGTAAGCACCTCTCATCAACTATATTATTCATTACACTGACCCCATGTGTATATGATTGCCAAAAATAGGGAGAGACAATTGAGCTTACTGCTAGAAACCCGCACACATCCACAGACACAGCTTAAAAAAAAAACATTTTATGTTAGGGCATTTTTATTTTAGGGGCAATTCACGTTGATTTGCTACATTATTCCAAGCAATTATGAACTCTTTTGTTCATTCCTTTCCCCCCAGGTATTCCTAATTTTCCTGGGAAATTCACAATACAGAAATAGTGTGTATATTTACAAAGCACAAATCCTTCTCTTTTCTCTCCTAAGCTGCATTTCTAGCTGCTGAATAAAATTATGAACACTTGTGTCATACTTTGCATATATGCACTGACTGATCAAAGATAAACTTTGTAAGACAAGCCTCAGTATAAACATGTACATTTTAGGAAAGTTTAGACTTTGAACTGAAGGAATAAAAATTAGAACTGCAAACTCATCTTGATTTTTGGCCATATTTAAAAAAAAAAGACAGTGAGGAAGAATTATACACTTTAAATAATTGCTTTGATGAGCTTGATATTGAAACCCTCTAGACTTTCTTAAAAGATGCAGAAATATCTCTAGCAGAGAAGTAGCAAATGGCAGAAGCAAGAACCAAACTGCAAAGTGACTCGTAAGCAATACACTGCAGGAATTCTTTGCTGGTTTTCACTGATGAAGCAAAAAGGGTACACAGTGGAAAGCATAAATGAACAACCCCATTTATTGCTTTCAGAGAGATTTATTCCCATGGGAAGTCCTTGGGACTATTCTAAAGTCATTTCCCAAAGGCTGCAAGCTTACTACAGGAAGGACTGGAAAGCAAACTTGACTCAAGGAAACCGAAGAATCTTTTTGAGTATCTCTGTAATAAGTGACTCACAGCCACAAGGTGGTCAGGCCACATGCTAAGTTTGTATCTTGAAACAGCTCATTTATTGGGAAAAATTTGTCATGGATTTATCTAGATTTGCTTTAACAAAATACACCAAGATTCTACCTCTGGCTGCAACTGTGCTCCAGGTGTCACATTCTCTAGTAACCTGGCACTGTTTTTTTTTGGGTTTTATTGAGATTATTTTTACTTTGAAATCATGGCTGTGGTCATTCATGGTCCCAAAACTCAGTAATACTGGTGGATTATCCTAAGGAAGTTAGCTGAATATTTTCAATTTCATTTTTTGCACGAGGCCATAAGAAAATTATTTGAATGTATTCACATATGCAAGAGTCAAACTGGGCTTGTGAGGCTCTGATTTCTGTACATTCAGAGATCTAAACATAAGATAAAGTAGTGATAAAAATTACTATTTAAATGTGCATTTATAGCTCTCTACTAAACACAATAAAGAACTCCAAGCAGACAGTATTTTTATTTGTGTGTGGGCGTACTGCAGTTTCTCATTTTATTCTCTAAGCAGCACTTTGTGATATTTAGCCAGTTACTTGTATAACAGATACAGTTTTACTTGTAGGCACAGTGTCAACTTTGGGATATCAATACTGTAATATCCTTTTTCAAAAAAACCATAAAGTTTGCACTGTAAAAATCAAGCATATCAAACTAAAGTCCTGCCACGTTGTTTCAGATTTTCAGGGAATAGAGATACCTCCTGTCATGTTTTCATCTCTGTACAGCAAATGGCTGTGTCTGTAGACAAGGTGCCTGCGTTGAGTCCTAAGCAGCCCGTGTGCTGCGGCAGCCACCAGCCATGCAGCTGCCTGGGGCAGGATACCAGCTGTGCCTTTCACCATGGTGGCCCACAAAGTGATCCCTGGGTTTCAGCTGTATGGCAGCAGAATATGATTTATCCTGGACACCAGTACTGATGGTATCTGAGTAACAAAACTTGGATTTCCCCATTCATGACCCAAGCCATACAGGTAATAGAGGTTGCAGCTATAACCCCACAATGAGAAAGTGTCATGCAGAATAAGATATCCCAAGAACAGAATGTATTTAAGGGCAATTTTCCTTATCCTTCCTATTTATTGAAGAGCTTGTTTTAGCTCAGATGGGGGGTGACGATCAGAATTGAACGTCCTCATGGTGCCTTCTGCCATCATGTCTGCTTCACGTAGAGGTGTCCAGGTACAGAATCTGGATTGCTTCAGAATAAAGCGAAGTGGAAGATACCCTCCACTATCTTCCAGCCTCTACAGGACTCCCACCAGTAACAGAGATTCACCACAAAGTAGCACTGCAGACAAAAGCATGAAAATGTGTAAGGAGAACGCCAGGTCTTCAGCAGAATTTGTTCTGCCCTGCAGATCAGTGCTGCTGACTGACACACAAGCCTGACCTGCATGGCTTCAAAATGCTGGACATCTTGCTACTATTGACTGCTTACCAGGCAGAATATGGCTACGTATTTCTTATCAGATAAACGACCAAGACAAATCCCTTTTGTGCAGACATCCATTGCATCCTCTGTGCAGCAGCATCATATGAGTTTCTTGGACAAAGTCCATCATTTAGATTTTGACTAGTGCAGGTGCTTATTTTCAAAGGAGTTTTTAATCCACTGATGTTTAAAGATTTATTGGTTTAATTATTAGTTTATTTTCTGCTTTATTACTACCCTTTGATGTTTCTGTTTATTATAAAGCTTCTACAAGGGCTGTTACTCCTGCCATTCAGAGATCTATCAAAGTATGATTTAAGGTAGCACATACATTACTTGATGAAGAGGAGATGGTAAATTCTTTTTTCACTCATTAAAGATAATATTTTGCAGAACATTTTAATAATGGTGAAATGAATAATAAGTCTGATTTGGGAATGTCTGAGGGAACATAAAGCTGAGGAAGGAGTTGGATGAATTTTCCAGACACCACTTTCTGACAGCTATGGATGAATATCTCAGTAAAAACACTACAAGATGCTTTGGTAATGGAGCATCCCTTGTGGACACTGAAGTTGTGTGCTGAAAGAGCAACACGCAAGTAACTTTGAAATGAATTTTCTATTTTCAATTCAAGAAGGCAGAGAATGGTGTCTCATCTCCATCATCATCAGAATTACTGTTGCGTGCTGTATGGAGTTACAACTCTTCCAGAAGGATGGAGGAAGACTCCACAAGGACTGGAAACTGGAAAAATTAGTTGTTTGTGCCAAGGAGAAAGATTAAAAAGCTTTCCATACATCCAGTTGCATTACTTTCTATTGCTGAATCATGCTTGCTAAGCATGAGTTTTAAGTAAACCTATAGTTTACAATCATCACACCATTTTAAGAAGATCCAGTATCACCATATGAAAAAATTTGGAAATTGTGTTTCTTATTTTCTGAACAGACAAAAAGTAGACAGCAGCTATTAACATACCCAGATTTTAAATATTAGTTAAAAATCTGTCTCAGGGTTTTGGAAAAGATGTTACGTCTCAGTGAAAGAGCTGATAAAAAGCCTTTTTAATGAGCTAATGAAATGCAGACTGACACCGGAAATTTGAGTGCCAAGTGTCAGGCTCCCAAATGACAGAGGTCAAATATTAGTAGCTGAGTAAATGCAAAAGACTAAAACCAGTGAGTTACAGATTTTCAGCAGCTCTCTGAAAGCAGACATTTAATATTTAGAAACTAAATGGCAAATTTTACTATTAGTTCAGGAGCTGAATATAAAAAGCTTTAAAATGATCATTCTATCAAATTCCAGTTCCAAATCTATCCCAAAGTACATGCATCTTCACAAACCTACTGCAAATACAGCCCTCATCTTTTATCAGTAAAATACCAGAGTCCAACTCTGGAAAAATTAAATTTCTCATATCCTTTAAGACAGATCCATATTTACATACAAACTTAATTCAGAAATGACCAAGATATTGCTTCTTGCATCCAAACACAGTTTAAAGCCATTAGATATTCCTGCAATTCCCTTTGATGAACATTAAATAGCTTCTACTCTCATGTAGAGTCTAAAGGTCATTTTCTCCCTTGCAGAAGCATGCAATTTATATTTTAAAAGTCCTACAGTTTATTTTATGAAGCATAGTTGTTTGCCTGCTGTTTTTCTTTGTTAGTTTGTGAGGGTTTTTTATTACATTACATACCAAGAAGCTGTTATTACTTTATTTCTGTGGGGTTTTTTGGTTGTACTATGAAATTATCTGTTGTCTAAGGGACTTTTCATTTGGTAGACTGATGTAAAGTCCTGATACAAAAATTCTGTAAGATTGCCAAAAGCTATTGGAAAACCTTCCATCAGACCTGGAATTACTACACTGGTTATCAGTTATGCAAAGAGGTGCTATTCCTAAGCTGGAAGGTTGTGCCACACTTGCTGGGCCCTGGAGGAGAGTCTGCCATCTCCTCTGCCCTTGACACACACAGTCTCTATCCTGGCTGGAGAAGAGAGAAATCACACTCTCCCTGGAGTCTTGTTTAGTGACATTCTCAGATAAAACAGCCAGAGCACAGCTCACAAGCAGAAGTCCTTACTTACAGTCAGCAAAAGGAGAAGTTAACAGACAAAAAGATGTTACATCACAAATGCCTGAAAGCAAGACAAGGGAAGAGCCTCATAACGCATTCCTACTTTGAGGCTACAAAACACATACATATTTTCATGTGAAAGCTATACCTCTTTTGCAGCATAGAGCCATCTCTCTGTCTTTCCGTCAGTGCTATGGCTGTGACATACGCTGGCACTATAAGTCCACAGCAAACACATCTATCCAATAATTTCCATGCTTTTGATGTAAATGGTTAAAAAAAGGTGGTTCGCATTATGTCCTTCTGACCTTGGAAGTCAGGGGCTTTGTATAACTGTAGCCTCTCTCTTGTTACAGCCATACTGGTACAATTGCCCTCTCTCAACCATATTCCTCATTTTACATCAGCATTTGGTATCTCTGCTTCAGTGCATTCAAAAAAACCAATAAAAAGTAATGAACATATTTTAGTCAATCTGTGTGTGTAAGGAATGATCATTAAAACCGAGCGAAGCTTGTGTGGATGAGATGGGCACAGCAAGGTTGTGAAGGAGCTCTGTTGGGAGGCATCTACATATTTCAGGAATTTTGTGAAGCTTTAGAGGTTAGATGAGTGAGCCTGCATCTCCCTTAGCCCATCCTTCCTCACCAAGCTGTGGGGATGAGATCCCACAGATACACCACCAAGCAATGATCCTCATCCATGAAGGTCTAGTCATTCTTCATGCCCTGAGCTATTAGTGATATCCCAGTGCCTCCTGTGGCTGCCTGTGCACAAAGCTGGGCCTCCACCTCCTTGGCATGAAATGATATTCAAGTTGAAGTCAGAAATATGTCTATTTTCGGACATAGACCAAAATGTGACACATTAAATGATCACTTACTGTCTTCAAAAAGAAGGCATCAGCCAAAGAGGACTTTGAGAAATTTCTGGATGATCTAAGACTCTTTGAGAAAAGGCATATTTTAAAAATAAGAGGTTTTTTTTTGGTAAGGAAATTGTTATCTAAATATTAGTACATATCTTTAATGGATTTCATAAGTGTGAATACGTCTTTCATGAGATGGGCAATAAAAATAGTTTTGTGACATTCTCCTAATTTTGGAATTGAAGTTATTTCACGAACAAATAAACTTTGGCCATGTGAGGTTCTAAAGCAGGACTCAGAGCTTGCATACCTTTATAGTCTTAGTGTCTTTTTCTTTATATACTTATAACTTATATTGTCATATATTTGTGTCTGTAAGTAAATAGCTGTGTTAGAGTGACTGTAAAAAATAATCTAGCCTCCAAAATAAGTTTTTAAATATAGAAATAAGGCCAAAATACCCTCATGAAATTAAAACACTTCAGAGCTCCTGCCTAATTGACCATCAATTAGGATATATTTGCCTGTAGAAATACTCCTAGCTGAATCAATAAACACCATTAACTACAAACAATTTCCAAATCTGTCCTATTTTCCCAGACTCAATGCATTCTTTCAGTCTTACTGAAGAACATGCTTTCCCCTGATCACTATGGATTAACATAAGCATAGGCTTAGATTACTTCTTATTAAAAATATATCTCTTGTTCTGCCATGGCAATGAAGGCCATTACAAACTGCTTGTGTTAATATTGCAACAGATTACAGTGGAGATCCCTATAACCTTTTAATGTCATGGGAGTACCAGTGCTTCTCTTTCCACTCTGCAAGTCAGTAAGAATATATCACATCTTATTAAATAGATTAGCAAAGGATTTCAATAGCTGCAAGCTACTACTATTTGTATTTCTTTATTTAGAATGATACAGGAATCAGTGCTAAAGATTAGTCACGTTAATATTGATGATAAAATTGGAAGAAAAGTCATGCATTTGGTCTACAACTGCAGATGGCTACATTTATTTCTGAGCACTGCAGAACACAATTAAACCAAGATATTGCTGTCGTAACAAGCAAAATGCAAAAATGCCAGGCGTTTCTAATCAAAGAAATCAGCATGCGTGAAGTCAAACTCAGATGTCAAGGTGAGGGCAGACAAGAAGCTACAAAGAATGAACAGCTGGGATTTCCAGCCTTGCAGAAGCCCAGACATATGAAGGAACCAAATCCCGTCAGCTGCTCTTGTCTTCTGCTTAAACTACCCAACCACAGAACACTGCTGGAAAAATCCTCTTTATGGGTTCAGTGCCTGCTTTCAGACTCAGCCTTGCACAGATCATGTTATGCTGACTGTAACAACACAAAAAAAAAAGTAGAAAAAGCAACTTTCTGTGCCAGGGTTACAGCTGGCCCCACATGCACTGGAAATAAATAGGTTTTAGGCGACATAGTCTCAGACTTGATGTATGCATGTTGATGATCTGAACGCTGAAGTGGGGAAGAAGGGGGCAGCATGAGGCGATATTTTTGTTCACAAAAAATGCTTTTCACATGCCTAGCACTTCTGGGTTCAGGGGCAGAATTAAGCAGCAGAAATAAGGAACCCATCAAGTTCAAAACAAGTCAGAGAGAGATATTAGCTGCTGGAGGGCTGCTACGTGGCAGAGGCAAACTGGGAAAGAATCGAGAATGTGTGATTTACAGAGAATTCAGTTAAAAAGACTGAAAGCAAGCAAGAAAGGTTCATCGGTTCTCCACTGCTTGTGCTTTGTGCTCAAGTGCTTGGTGACTTGAAGCCAAGTCTGGTGAGGTGAGCAAGCCTCTCAGCAAAACACCAGAGACAAATCTTAAAAGTGTCGGAAAACCAACAAAACTACTGAAACCCATGGAGATGACAGCAGAAGACAATCTTGCCAGTGTAACAAAGCAGATGTCCTGAAGGTTGCAAAGGCCAATGATTCCACAGTGGAACTGATCAAGCAAGAAACCCGAGAGACTTCATCAGGCAGAAAATCGTGCTTGGGGGACACAGGGGCTTTTGTTGAAGACATGTTGAAGACAGAAGTAAAGTAAAATCTCCAAGTAGCTTGAGACAAGTATTGTTTTCACCTTCAAAGAGGGGTGGGTTTCTTTTAACTCCTGGTTCTGAGCGTTTAAACAACAGGTAAAACTGCATCCACCAGGAACTTCTCGGAAGTTATGCCTGCAGGCAAATCTCTCAGAACTGTCACCCTCTACTGCTCCAAGGGATTGAAAAAAAGAGAAATTTTTCTGCATGTGATAAGAGTCAGCAAATTAAAGCTCTCATGGACCAAAGGAAAATAAAGCAAGCTCTACTATGGGACTTGCATTAAACCTTTTTTTCCCCTTGCTATCAGAGGAACTAGCTTGAATAACTGTAGTGATCATAAATTGTTATGCCACCATGTAGATAGGAAAGCCTTTGTAGTGAAGTCATATCTCAAGCCACTTAGTGATTAGCAGCTCAAAACTCCATCCAGATAGTCAATAGCATCATTGCAATGTGCCTACTAATTGAACCAGCCCACCTCACAAGAATACAAAATTCAGATTCAAAGTGTTTCCTTAAAAAAAACACAACAAAGTCCAGGAACAGATTTGCTGTGAGACTGGTGGGACTGTAACCCTCATTTTTCCAGTTAATTCCTATCATGTGCAACACATGGATGCCTGAATCATTAATACTGTCCTGTGGCCAGTCTCTCCATTCAGATCTAGACTGGATGCCTCTGTACTGGCCAAGCCCTAGGGTGATGAAGGCATATATAGTAATCCCCACATCCACACCTAATACAATAAAACAAAGGAATAATTCAGGATCTATTCAGAAAAAAAATATTAATGACCTCACTTCAAAATGGCCTTCAGGGACATGAAACAGAACATTTGAATCGTCAAATCAAAGAGTCAGTATTGATTCACATGTAAGTTCCTTTTTTATGATTGAATTTTAATTTTTTAAATCAGTTGCAACCTCTCTGTTGTGCCAGATCTGATAACCAATTAATTGTTATCAGATGTTTATTATTGTTACTCATAAGGGATGAATACTGGTTACATCACGATGTCCCTATAAAACTCACTGTTTGCATACTGCAGCTGGCACTGAACCAGCTCTCTAGGGAAGCTCAATCTATCATTATGCCCTTAGCATCCCAAGGGGTTTCAATTGTAACAATTTAACTTACCTACCAGGCTGGGAAACAGCTGTGAAATAATGGTTTTTCTGATCAGAATAAAAATATTAGAAGTGTTTTTTGGTTTTGGGTTGGGTTTTTTTTGTGTGTGTGTGTGTTACTAGAAGGATATGGATTATCTTTACTTTCACAAATTTAATTTACTGTAACAGAAAATCCTAGTGAATTGTTCTCCTTGCTGCCAAAGAAAGCATCCTATAATTGGTACTGTGATTGTTGCTGAATTTAGGACCATGCAGGTGTGAGAGGGAGGGTAAAGATAAGAGAGTGTATTTTCAGATTACATCTGAGAAAACAAGAATAATCACCATATAAATTAGTGTATTTTTCTCAGTTGTCAGCATTATAAGTCCCCATGTGTTAACAAATGGAAAATAACACATTCATTGCAGCCAGTCTAAACTAATCCTAGTGTGAAGAAAGCCAGCAGATGACCTGCCAAGACAAGCAGCATCTCAGTGTGACCATGCAGACTTCATTGGGCACAAGCAGAGAAGAGTGCACGGTTGCATTTAAATGATGATCAGGCTGCCAGCATCTCTGTACCTGGGAATCACAGTTTATACTACAAAATAGCAGAATATCACACCTGCATATTGTCAAATGCTCCCTTGAATGTCTGCAAGCTGATGGAACTAAATCATTAAGCTGCTGGAAAAATGGTTCATGTCTTGAGTTGTGACATACGGAATAGGTTTTCCACTGTCTCTCTCTCTCAAATTCAGAGTAATTTGAAAGATTATATGTCTTCCCTTGATCTTTAATATACTCATTTGTACCATGATTTTACCACACTTGTATTTGTTGACTGAGAAGCTCAGTGGTATGAATTAAATAGTAATTGCTCACAGAACAGGAATTGCTCGAGAAAGTTTCCAGCTCGTTGAAATGCACAGATCTGTATCCCAGGAGTGTCTTACTAGAAACATCTTCGTTATGTTCATGGTTTAATTGTGTCTTACACTTTGCCAATTAATAAGATTTCATAACCCCTGAGGTTTATGTGCAAGCAGGATTTGTCAGTGAGTTTTGAATTCAAGATACTGGAGCAAAGTAACTACTTTAGCTAATAAATCCCTCAAGTAACAATTAGTATTATCAATGTTTTATACAGAATTTATGATTCCAGTAAAATTGCCAAATGCCTTCTTTTACACATGCAGCACAGAAATTTGCCTTGTCTATTGAAAATGGAACCAAATTTTTTTTTCCAATTAAGGTCATGTCTCTCACAGGGATGATGAGTGCTTCTTGTTACAGCACTCACAGTGTAACAAGGCTACAAGTCACCTCATTGAACTACCCAGGCTTCATCCCAAGGATCTGAAGCAGGGAACAAGCTGTTCCAGATGCAGATCCAAGAGATTTAAAAATGTAAATTAAAGGGAAAAAAAAAAAAAAGTGGGAAGGAAAAGAAAGATACTTTATTGCCTCTCTATACACTGTATTTTAGGCCTATTCACACTACCTCTGAGTCTGTCCCTAATACTGTGACCAATCAGCTCATTTAGTGCAACACTGGCATAATTTCTCCTCCTCCTGTTTGAGAAGAGCAGATTTGCACAGAACAAAACAGAAGCCACCAGTACACCCATGGTTCAGGGGACAGCTAGCATACATAGGGGTGTTTTTGCAATCCTGTTGTCCACCAGCTGAGAACACTGCTTAGAAAATCATAAATTGAAATAATCTGATCTCAACCTATGTTTTCCTTGTGACCACATATCATAGAAACTTATTCCCTTTAATAATAGGAAGTAAAGTGTTTTCCTAGCTGCTTACAAACCTTATACCTGAAGTTTAGGGCTGTCACAGGCTCCTTTCTGACATTTATGAATATTTGATATTGAGCAAGGTAAAGTGGCAAAGAGATCTTGTGCGTCTCTCTGCAAATCCAGATTTTCATGTTTTATATTCATAGCAACTCAAATACATCCAACAGGAAAAGTCACACAGAATTGAGGAGAATCACAGACTGATCTGGGTTGGAAGAGACTTGTAAAGATCTTCTCCAACACCCTTGCTATGGGCAGGGACATCTTTCACTAGATCAGGTTACTCAAAGCCCTGTCCTCCTGGGACTTTGAACAACCTGACATGAGGAATGAATCAGTAATAGAAAAACACATAATCCATATTTTCTCTGCACAGAATATGCAGCTCTTTGCTAGTATTACAATATCTTAGAATTTGTCATAGCTTCAGTGAAGCATTTTAGAAACTACTGGGTCAAGAGCTATGATAGTTTAAGTTTATATTGAAGGAATACTGTTGAGGAAAACTAGCATGAGGTTGCTGACCTTCAGGTTTTCACTCCAATATTGCAGTTATATGTGCCTCTTAATTAACTCAGCTTTATAAAAACTCCTAGTGACACAGTATAAGACAAACTAGGTGCACCTGAAGGGATGGGGAAAATAATCAAGAGACTGTCATATAATATTCTGAATGTGAATTATGTAAATGAAGCAGCAGCTGCTTGTTTATTGGTTAAAGATCTCAATACCACTTGGTTATTAGCTGTATTTAAGAAGTCATAAAAATGAGAAAAGGAAAAAAAAAGCAAATATAAATAAATCAATAAATTATTTTTTCTCCTATTTGGATTAATTTTTATATATATGTTGACTAGATACAGTGCAAAGCAGATTTTTGAAGATAAAGGTGAAATTCCTGAATATTTAGACCCTTGATTCAACTGTACCTTGCCTTTTGAGTCATCACATTCCCAGATAAGAAAATAGACCTGGATATCTTGGGCAGGAGAAGCACAAGTAGAATTGGTTCTTTAACTAAAACCATGCATTGCTCCAGACTCATAGGTATCTTTCTTCCACGTCTCTTAAGAATCCATAAATATTCATAGAACAGGACTGTAATAGTTTGCTTAACTTGTAATTGAAAATGTATTTTGGAGATTTATAGTGTGATCTTGGGAACTTCAGCTGTCCTCCTGGTATGCAAACAAATGTGTAACATACTTCATGTGGAAGCCAAGTCTGTCACTAGAAGAATCTCTGCTGTCTCCTGATGACATTAAAAGCAGCCTTTTTAACAGCATAGGGAAATGATGATGACATCTGCTCCCCTCACTGGTATTTTTTTTGCAGGGTTGCTTTTAAAAATCTTTTTCAGTAATCCATGAAAAAATGTGTCAGTGACAAATTTTTAAATATGCAGGTTTCTCTCTCTCTTCCTGCCCTTGTTTTACTTTCACATCATTGGTTATCACTTTGATATCATTATTCAAGATGCAAACACTTGGCCTAAAAAAGAAATCAGCTGACTTCTTTCCATCCCTTGGTCCCTTGGTATAGTAGTGACACTGATGCTCCAAAGAAGTATTGCTAATTCAGCATTTGTCCATCTCAGCACAGTTTGGGAATTAGTTACTTACTGAGTGTGACACCTCAGGCAAAACATTTTACAAAGACCAGTGTAGAATAATTGCAATAATTGCTAGGAATAACCCAGAGTAGATTTGTACTTTTTAAGTAAAGGTAAGCAGTGGAATGTGGCTAGTGTACCATGGCTGCCTTGCCAGCTCCAAGAGAAATTGCACTGAGGGTGGAGCTGAGTGGAATGCCACGGCCACGCTCTGTGGTAACAATAGCCACTAACTGCACTTTTGAGACCCAACAACCTGCCACCCTTTGACAAATGCTGTTCTTGAAGTGTACTTTTGCTCATTCTAAACTCATTATAATAATAAAAAAAAACCCAACATCTCCATCCTTAAGGTACCCACCTCCAAGGCGTGAGCACCCCTCACTGAGCTTGCGCTCTGAATTTTCTCTAGCCTAAACCTTTAAATGTGAAGTGAGAGAACTTAGTACCAATCACAGTAAAGAAACGCTTAACTAGAGTCACTCAAGCTCCACCTGTCAGGTAAAATTGTGTAAAAACAGCCAACAGGAGAAAGGTTATCAGGGAAGATACCATTGCATGGACACCCCTGACATCTGGGACCAGTCAACTGCCTGAGCCTCTCTTCCCTCCCACTGGGAAGGCCAGGTTGGCCTCCCCTGGAAAATCTCTATAGAGCACTCATGACCCAGGTATTTTGCACATGCTTCTTTTACAGACAGTAAATTCATCACTAGCAATCCAAAAGAACTTCTATATTGTTTCTTTAGTAAATCACACTGTTCATTCACACTGTTCTGATAGTAAAAAACCTCATTTAGTGCAACCAAATTCCAGCCCGTGTCCTTGATGATTTCCTTACTAGTGTGGTGTTAGCAGCACATCCAGACTTGTTTTTCAGCCTAGTAAAGGTTAATTGCCATCACTCAGGATCTAAATCCAGATACCCCCAGCTCCTCTAATTTTTTCTGCCAAATTTCTTTACTCTCACTTTAACATAACAACCAGACAGAAACATCCTTGAAACAAATTCAGAATGCTGTGACTGAAGCTATCACATAAAGAAGATCCTCATAAGCACTCCCAGTTTTCAAATAAGCCCACTGGCTTACTTAGCCCCTCAACAGCATCACACAGGAGAGATCACATAAGCAAACATGATGTATGTTTTTCTTGAGAGAAGATCTGAAAAATTGCTTGGAAAGAGGTAAATTCTAATTAGCAAGTTTGGAATGAAAAAAATTTTAAAATTTCTTTTCCCAAATTTCCTTCAATTAAAAACAAAATGAAACAAACACACACATACAAACACCCATACCAACCAAACAAAAAGACCAAACTAAAGAAACCAAGCAAAAAAACCCCAAAGAACCTGAGAACAACTAAAGAAAAACACATGAACAATAAGTTACTCATACACTTTTTAATTATAGGTTGCTTTTACTATTAAGACCATGGCAGATGGTTTTTTTTGATCCTATTTCTTTAAAGATTTTCTCAATTAGCTGTAAATCTTTTGAATTGCAGACTTGCATTGCAAACCATTTATATGGTCTCAGAAGAACAGAATTTTTTAAGAACTCCATTTCTGGATGGACTATAGTCATACAGAGACTATATTGAAATGGTCTTTTTGCTATCAGACTTCTGAAAGCTACAAATACATCCCTTTTTGTAAGGCGATATGCTACCAACTGTATGTGTCCTGTATGCACAGATATTTCCTCAGAAAACTTTGTGGTTAAATAAGCATTATCTCTTTGTGACACTGACTCCTTAAATTAAGTTGCTTTTTTCATTCTGTGCTCAGAAGTCACTATCAGTTATCCATGTACATCTATGATAATTATATATATTTATTTGAAACTTTATTACAAAATAATTAAGGACAAGAGAAAGAAAATATAACAACTCAATCTATACTAAGGTCATTGTCAAAAGTAGTTATTTTCTATGATGCATTTAATTAGAAAGAACATATGATATGAGAGAAATGGGCCCAAATTCTCTGTATGTAAAAAAAATGCTCATTTCTTCTTATTAGTTCTAGACAAACTAACTCCTGAAAACTGACTAAGATGCCATCAAACACTGACATTGTTTGAAATGGTAGTTGTAGTGTTCAATTAGCTGCAGATCTCTGATCTTTTTAGCATTACCAAAATGTCTTGCACTAAGACTGCATCAAAACATTAATAAACCACAAAATACTTTTTCCCCCAGGAAATATTACTTAAATGATATTTAAAATTTCTTTTTGTTACAAAACCAGAAATCATCATACCAAGTCTGAATTAAATTTTTTTTAAATCAAACTCTATCAACATATTTTTCTGTCAATTTATTTTAGTTTGATACTTGGGGGTTTTGCCACCTTTTGTAAATGCAGAAACTACTGACCTGACTCAAAAGGCTTTAAGTCAAGGCTAGAGCTGCTTTCTAAAGGAGTTTTTTCAAGGTGCAGCTGGACAGCAAAAGGGTAAGACTGTACCAGCTGCTGAGATACTGAAGCAATCAACTATTTGAGGAAATAAACATTTTAAAATTACAGAAACATTCTTAAGGAATCACAGAAATAAGCATAAGCCCCATGACCTGATATCCACAATATCTTATACACCTATATTTTTTTTAAATGCCATTAGCTAACTTTGCAAACCAGTTTTTACTTCTTTTACTGACTGCTCTTTTCCATTAGTGATTACATTTAGCAACAACCTGACAATGTCTGTCAGGAATCTGTGTAATTGGGTGGAAAGTATTGATAATGAGACCTTATTCCAATTAGGCAGATACAGTGCAGAACTTACCAGGTCAGCAAAATGTGTTCAGGAATGTTTCAAGGACACTTGGCACCCTGAAGCACACATGCATACTCTCATACACACAGGATTTTCCTCCCTCACAAAATTTTAGCTTTTTTAATGAGATGAAAGACAATTTTGAATGAACATGAAAGCAAATTTAAATATAAACTGCAAGATTCTGTTAGATTTGTTTGTTCAAGTTGTACATAAATAAGCATTTTCTATTTATTAAATATCCTAAATACTACGGTTAGGATAAAAACAAACGATGGCAAAATGTAGCTTTTGGAAATTCAGTGTGAAGAGCTATAAACTTGTAATAAAGCATGCCATACATGTTGGAAAAGTGAGGGGACAAGGAGGGGCTGTGAGAGCCACTTGCAGGTGAGCTATGACTGTGATTTCCTGAAGGACTGATGATATCACTGATGGATGGCACTGCCTGGATCTGCTGGTGACTCTGTGGTGAACTGAAAATACTTGCATTGGAAGCCCCTCCAACATTGCTGCCACGGATTCTGTGCTCCGGATTGCATGGCAGACTGCATTACTCCCAGGAGAGCACAGCTTTTCAGTAAGTCACAGCATCTGAGCTGTGTGACTGACGCATGACTGGCAAGAGGTTCAGGAGCTGCAGGTTGGCTGCTGCTGTCTGTAGAAGCTACTGAGGTTGTCTACATCAAACTGGAAGGGTCATTGTGTACCTTTGGATATGCATTTGCATATGATGCATGCAGTTAGTAGGTTTTCTTGCTTATATTGTTGGAGAAACTGTTTCTAGAATATTTGTTCCTGAACAGAAACAGTAAATGACTCTCAATATGACTTTGAAATCCTTCTGGGGTGAATTGTGCACTAGAGAACATCAGCAGGTAGTTCTCATCGCAATATTTGTATTCCTGGTCAGAACAGCACACCTGAGTACACACTGCAGAAAGTGTCAGCCCCAGGTTGTTTCCACTCTTTCCTTCCAACACTCATGGAAGCCTGGGAACCCTACTGTGTGTATTTGACCTATCATAATAAAAATTAAAGCGATTGATGAAGTTTATTTCATTTCTATTTATCTCTCCTAAATTCTAAATACTGAGGGTATAGCTGCTTGCTACCATGTCTCCCTCCTGGAACCATACATCAAGGAGGCCATAAATAACACATGGCTGCCAGTCCCCCATAACTGGAAAGCCAGGAGAGGGGCCTGGTACCAGCACCTAACCCAGCTGGATACAATGGCACAGAGGGCAAGGCAGCTCTGGGACAAAGTAAAGTTTCCTTTCTAGCTCACTTGATAAGATTCAAATCAAGTTAGGCAGGTGTGGAATCTAGAGATGGATCAGTTTCCATTTCTTTTGATGAAGGGATGGTAGAGTTGGCGTTTAGCAATAACTTGTGCTTTGCCAGCATGCAATAATATTTTCCTGTACTCAGAACATAACTGTAGTAGCAGCTCTAACTGAAAAATCAGGTTGTATCTATGAAGTACCATGCACTCAAGTAACTGTTATTTTGACAGATTGGCCCCGATTCTCATCACATTTCTTGAGAGAAATGTTGTATTATTTCATAAAAGAACTCCTGCAATACCCATTTATGTCAAAGTAAGATCATAATGCAGGATTGCAGTCAAGGATGATCAAAATTTCTCTCTCAACAAATTCTGGGTTATGTTTTCATCTTGAGACATGTACCACTGCTGGGGTCCAAATTTCAAAGCAAAGAGTTTGTGAGGGAATATTTATTTCTCTGTTCTTGATAGATAGCAGAATTAAAGCTTGGCTTTCAACATTTTCAAAGGTGGAAACAAATTTATTTTATTTCTGCCTTTAGAGTGTAAAAGGGCTATCAAAACACAAGCGTATGCAGTCAAAGCAATATGAGCCTGAGCTTTTCCTGGTGAGTTTCAATTAAATGAGGAATTAGGTTAAAAATTATGCTTCTTTCTCCCCTCCATTCAAAAGAAAGGAGATGTGATAACTATTAATGGTACAAATTCCCTTAGCCATTTAACTATTTAACTCTTTCAAATTTTTATAAGCATTATGAACACCTGGCAGTTATAAGCAGAAGTCCGCATTAGATTTCCATTAGCTGTAATTCTCTTTATAAGACCTAGAATCTCACTAAGCTACTCTTTTATATCACAAATGACCAAAACTTGGAAAATGACCCAAACCTCGTATTTGCAGGAGTAACTTTTTTCCACTGCAGAGCTGTGCTCAGTGAGCATGGGGATGCTCCAAACACTGAAGCTGTGAGGAACATCACAATGAGTTCCTTTCCTACCAACTGAAGCATTTCTCCCTCTGGAATTAGTTGTCCCTGCCCTACTGCCTCACATTACAAACTTGTGACAATCAGAAAACTCCCAACCTTTTTGAAAATTAGTTTGGGACCAGATTAATGACAGCACCATCTCCTATAGAGAACTCAGTATGGACTACAGTTAGGATTGCCCCGGCTAGGAATCCTGTTCCAGGTATTTGATGTGTACAAATGTGCAGATGATCTCATGGCTGGGGATGTTAATGCTCATGGGTCAGAATGCAGCAGTGCCTGTTCTCAAGCTGGCTGTTCCTGTGCCTTGAAGCACAGGTGTCCAGCAGTAACAAGTTTGTGGACAACCTACAAAACATGGTGAGCAGCATTGCTTTTGCAGGGTGTTCTGCTCCTGTGCCAGCACTGAAAAATCAGCCAGCAAGAAGCTAAGGTAGCATAAATAGTACAGGAGATAGTGTAAATTCTTCAATTAGTGTCTTATGCTCAGCAAAAATTTAGACAATAATTGCAGATTCTTAAACCTGACAGGGGATGGCAAGTGCTGGCTTTTGCTAAGAAACCCCAGCTTTTATTTAAACACGTGACAGCAACTTGTGAAATGGGGGACGGACAGAACCACCATCTGGCTTCAGGCAGTCCTTGAGTTTGCCCTTGCATGCCCAGGCTGTCAGCAGTGGCTGCCTGTGCACCCTCCTCTGCTCCAGCAGAACAGCACACGGGAGCAGAATCCTTCCCAAGATCAGTGAGACAATTCCCTAGGTTCCTGTTTGTGGAGAGTTCAAGCACCGGTGTTAGTAGCACAGTCAGGGTATCACTTCCCCAGAGCTGATTCTCCTCCTGGTTTGAAAATACCATAACTGGGACCAATGTTATGGCAATGTTACCTTTTTAGTTGTTCATTTCCTTCCCTGAAGTTTTTGTCAGAAAAGACCAACCATGTCATTATTCCCTATCTGCTGAAATACCTATATTTTAATAATTGTAGGGCAGCTTACAGTGTAATGATTTTTGTCTAGTCTAGAGCACTGACACAACTGTATTGTTTCACAGTTAAATCCATTCTGTAACAAATAAAGTAGGTCCACTTAAAAAAAAAAAAATAGCCTCTGAGGTTTCCTGCCAGCAACCGGCCAAATTTTGCAGTACAGACTTTAATGTTCCTCTCTCCATATGCAGGTTATAGCTTTTGGACTGTGTTCTTAGAGCTGATCTACCATGGGACTGCATCCAGGGCCTGAAATTCCAAGGTAGTGACAGTATGATTACCTCCATCAACTGGCAGGAATGACTTTGATCTTTCCCAGTGGCTTCTCACCCACCAGCCCATGACTTGCTCCCCCTTCCCACCACTTGCCATTTGTTAGAGATTGTGAATATAACTTATAAGCAAGTTGTTTATCTTATAATTGTTCTGATTTTTCCACATCTGTGTTTATCCCCATGCCAATTTGTTTCATACAGATTTCTGTTGCCCTCCAGGATGTTTCCTGTGATTTAGTGGCCTGCACACCAAAGTAGCGCAGAGATATCCTTGTTCCTGAAACCTCAGAATTAGCTCTTGCTAAAACATTGGCCATGTTTTAAGCTCAGGATGCTAAATATCTCTTTTAAGATGCTGGCAAACTAGGAGCATTAACAAGGACATACCTTCCTGCCTGTTTTACAGGTCCTTTCATGCAAAAGTAACTGTATTTTTTCCCCTGTTCATGAAATTTCTTTATCTTTGTTACACCTCTCCAGAGCTTTGAGGGTCGCAGGGCCACACAATAATTCTAGGAATAGCTCCAAGATATGAATAATTATCTCTCCTGCCTTCATCATTAGATGCTTATACAGCCTGTGCTATGCCCCATCTGGATAACTCTATTTCATACATTTGGGGGCCTTTCTGCTATTTCCCTGGAGCTGCCTGTAGTTTGTGCACAACTCTATTGCCAAGGCAGCAACCAGAACCAAAATCTCAGTGTGAACGTGGTGCTGAAAGAGGTAAATTGCCTTGTAATGAAGTAGAGGATCCAGTTCTAAGTCTCATGCAGTGTTGGCCTACCACATACATGAAAGTTGGTTTGTTCTCACTCCCTGTGGCTCTTCCATCACTCTCGGTGAGGCAATGCTGGCTTCTTTGCCAGGCTGAGCTACAAAATGGATACTATTACTCCTTGTTGCTATTTCTCAAACTTACTGTCTAGCCTTGTTAATACTGTCTGAATGCCTGTGCCTTGCTGTTCCGCAGTAAGGGTCTGATTTCAGCCTCGTGCTTCATGGAGCACTGATTTATTCAGGCACAGGGGGCCACAGGATGTCAGGAACATGTGCTTCTTCAGACTCTAGGACACCTGCTTGTCCTCGCCTGCCAAATAACATTTTGTTCATGGACACTTCTGGTTGCCACCAAGACAGATTGAATTACAGCAGGTGCCTGGGAAACCCCAGAACTTTTTGGAAAACAGCAGTCTATGTGAGAGGAAACCACTCACTGCATTAGAAGCCAATGTATACTTGGAAAGAATAGTGGGGACAAAATGGGCCACAAGGAAAGGAGCCTAATGAAGCTTGTGAAAGGAGCATCCCTACGGTGGCTGAGCCACCAGCTGCATCTAGCTAGAGGGAAACAAGCAATCAGATGCCTTCTCTGCTTGGGAAGAGGCTGAGCTGAAGTTTCCAAGGCTGAATGGGGGGGAATGAAGTGATGCTGTGGCAACAGATACTCTGGGTTGTGAAGCAGGCGTGGTGGATCCGTGGCTGCATTGCCCTGCCCTGTGCTTGTCTATCAGCACCAGCTGGTGGTGCTCTTAGCAGAGTTTTGATGCATCTAAAAATGTATAGAAAATACAGATTCCTTCACTCTCATGAACAGTGCACTCAAATACTAGCAGGTTCCTTTGGGAGATAACTGGTTCAGAGCACTGCCTGAAACCCCACTGGCAAAAAAAAACCACACCCCCCCTCCCAAATCCCCCAAACGTTATTGAGAGCAGTTGTAGCTCTCCTATAGGTCTATAAAAAAGAAAAAAACCAAAAAACTATAACAGATACCATTTCCCACGATTTCCATGGGAAGTGGAAGGCAGGGCTTCAGTACCTGGGGAATGACATCCAGCAAGGTGCACTCTGCTGTTATGAAGGCTGCTTTTAGACAGAATAATTTACACAACAGGAACTCTGCTGGTGGTAAAGACAAGCTGGATAGAAAAAATGCATTCACAAAGTAATTGAGACATATACAGTAATCAAAAGGAATTAACCCAGAGCCTTAGGAAAAAGGCTAAAAACCCTAAGAGGGCTGAGCAAATGTAGTTACTTTATACTGTGAACAATCATTTAAAATATGGTAAGTAGCAGGTGATAAAAGCAACCTTATTTTTGATTTTAAAAAATGTTTTAGAATGATACCAGATATATATATATACTGGTGAATATCAGGCCTGTAAAAAAAACCCCTTCAGATAGAATCCGAAAAATCATACTTGTTTAAACCAGATATATAATTTATAATTCTACTTTTTTTTAGAGTGTATCAAAATCCTATTGTTACAGTCATTATGGATCACAGGGACTAAGGAAACTTTTTCTTGAAAATCTAAGTTTTGCCAAAGTAAAGATGCCTTCCTATGAAAAGTTTTGCTTTAAATTTGTTTCCGCATTTTTTTCATAATTTTAAAATAGAAAAGAACCCTAGTCCACCCCCCCCCCCTCCCCACACACAACCCTGTGTTTTGCAAGTGTCTATTCTGTTCTTTCTTCTATTACCTAAGGACAAGAAAATATATTATAAAAAGAAAAAAACACTTCCAAAACAGTCTCACAAGAAGTTCATAATAGTTGTTTTTGCCCTCCCAATATATTATTCTTGGCAATTTTCAAATCCAAGTTAGTCACCTCTTAAAACACACATGTGTTTAAACAGCAATATATTGAGTGATCTCACAAGAGCACGAGTGAAGTGTGGGTAAAGCTGATGCCAAGCCTAGATGCTTGCAGGACAGGGGACCTGGCTGTCTTTTGCTGCACCTGCCCCTGGCTGGCTGCTGGGCAGCTCTTCAGAGCCAGGCACTGCATGGATCTCCTGCCTTGGTCAGAAGTACCATGAGGCTGCCACTTATTATTAGCAAAAGCACCAAAGTTTTGGAGTCTGAATCAAAAGTGCAGAGTTTAACTCTCATTGACTTTGGCTGCACACAGCATCACTTCACCAGAATCAGATTCTTTATTTTCTCTTTAAAATAACACTGTACAACCTGAGTAAAATATGTGGTGCTGGTTCAACCTCAAAGTGTCAGGACTACATGCACTTAGAACTCCTCTGCTCTAAGAAATCAAAAGATGTAACATGTAAGGAAACTTCAGTGGGACAGTTTACTGCATGAAATGGTTTCTGTCATATAGAAATTAAAAGGGAACTCTAGCTCAGAATGAAATGATCAAGTTTATTTTAAAATACTGATGAAAATAAATTTTTTGTTGAATTATACAGTCCTGAAGAATAACAGAACCTGATTTTAATGCATACATGCAATTGTAAAAGACTTCCACGTGCAAGGAAAAATAATAGAAAACAGGTACAAAACATTTCAGGAGTTCATACTAACATCACAAAAGTTAGTATGGAATTTAAGGAACTGAATTGAAGGGATATGAGCTAGATAACTTTGTATGAATATAGACTTATGGTCAATTCCTTCCAGGAAGACTGCACATAATCTTAGATATTAATATACAGCAGTCAATAGCAACATAATAGTAATTACCTGATAATATCTTTAATAATAGATAATAATATTCTTACTATTACTAATGACCTATTTGGCCTTTGCATGTTGTTGATGCCAAGAGCTTTTTTACTCACATATCTTTAATCTCTGGTTCTACCTCTAAAAATGTAGCCTGGATGTAGTGATTTTCTCTTACTTATTGATAAATTTTCTGGTCTTCAAATTTTAATTGCAATCATAATAATGGAATTAGAACTTAATGAAATGGCAATTTGGGGCTTAGTATTTTTTTGTTAAACTAATCTTTCTTATCCATTAGCTTTAAAAATGAGAAATAGGGCATATTTTTTAGCTGGACTTTCATGACAAATTATTTTAAAATAACGATATTTTTTTTCAGATCCAAGAAGAAAAATCCCTTAAATCTTTAAAGAAGTGGGATTAAGCCAAGGTACTTCAAGTGGTATCAGCCTTGAAGTAATAGAAGCTTTCCTGATAGCCTGAGATAAGAATAGACAAAAAAGCAGAATCTGTTCTCAGGTTGGGAAAAATATGAGGCAGGAGAGATAAGTACTTATTCATTACACAAGAGACAGCACTTATTATGATTTCTGGAAATCAGAGAAGGGCTTGAGAATCCCTAGTCACTGACTAAATTACTTAAGAAGATGATGTTTCATCAGTACTTAATTGGAAAAAAATGGAGAAAGAGCTTGAGTGGATGTCAAAACTGAAGGTGTGATTTGTTAACCAAAATACCCAGTTATTTCAGTGATGGACAAAGAAGAAATGTAAAAGTCTCTGGCTATGAAATACAGAAGGATATTTAGTCTCTCATAGACAAAGTTGAGTATGGTAGGACCCTACATGGAGAAAACTTAAAGCATGAGTCTCAAGGTCAAGCCTCAGGCAGGTACTACTGTACCAGGTTTAGATAACTAACCAAAATGCCACAGGATCAACTTGGTTAAATGTGTTTTAAGAAACAGCTTGTCAGTAACATCAACTGGTTTGGTTTGGTTTGGGTTTTTTAACCAACATATCTCAATCAGCTGTCCATCCGCCCTCTACAGAAGCAGAGATGCTGCAAAGTATCTCACTCATAGTTGTGCTTTCTAAAGAAATGTGTAAACTTACTGTAACTTATTGTAATAATTATTTGTCTTCATGGGGACGAATGCAGGAAACTTTCAAAAAACAGTGGTCACTTGCAGACATGATTCTAAGATCTGGGTGATATTTCTATTGAAATTTCACAAAGTGTTTGTAGAGCTGAGACAATGAAGCTCTTTTGTTTCCCATTGACATATGCTCTGTGACAGTTTCATATCTTTGCAAAACTCTTCCCATAAAATTTGGAAGGAGTTTTGGGAGTCTTTTTGTTTTCATTTTTGTTTTTTTAAATGCCTAGGAAATATTTGAAAGTGACATCTGGTTTAAAAATAAAATCGAAAGCTTGCAAAAAAAAAAAAAAAAGAAAAAAGAAAAAAAGAAAAGAAAAAAAGAAAGATTTTTTGAAATAATTTGATGGTCACAAATCAAGAGAGGAGCTAACTAGTCTTGAGTTTCAGACACAGTTATATGATTTATTGTTTTATTATAAGAGTCTGCCCATATTAGCCAAGGTTAAGCCCAAATCCATAGAGGCTGTAATGCACAGGGTTAGAATTTCCCCTTCTTTACCAGACAGGCCCAAGTGCACCCTGCAAGGGCTTATTTGCAGGAGAAAGCAGATGGTGTTTGCAGTGCAGCATTCCAGCTGGGATTCTGCCAGGGAAGGGCAGCTTTCATTTTTGTCCCCTTTTCACCATGACAACTTCCCCAACCTGGCTCTCATCACTTGTCTTTTGTGGCAGTGTTAGATAGAAGAGGATTACAGGGCAGCAATGTTGACTTCTGGTGCTACAGTTCTCCTTTGGGCGAGCACAGAATTTTGCTTACATAGCTAGTAACTAAGCACAGAAGGTGGAAGAGGTGTGATTTATCCTTCATTCAAAAACCAAACCAAAACAAGCAACCAAAACCAAGGGATGAAGCAATTGACATCAGGAGAGCTTGGCAACCTGCTCACTAAAATTTGTGTCATAGTGAATGTTACAGACAAAATCAGGCACCTTGTGAGTCATCCTGGCTGACCACAGAAAGCCTCCTCTCAAAAGACACTTCACCTCCCTGCCTTTCTAGGGCACTTTCATCATGTACAGAAGCCAGGGAAATAGTGTTGCCTGCCATGTAGCTAGAAATGCATTATGAACAGTGTACATGATAAAAATAATTTCCCTGATTTAGAGATGCAGAAACCAAGAAAAGGAGATAGTTTCTTTGCAGACTGCCTACCGTGTGTTTGGCAGGAGTGCTGGAGGGAGCCCAGGCTGCCTGCAAGAGATTGCAGGGGAGTTTGGCTCCAGCACTCCGTGAATAGACCTAACATCACGGGCTGAATAACTAGAGAATTGTATTGCTGTTCACTTTAAAGCACATCCCTTTGTCACTCATCACTTCAAGAACTACTTATTTCATGAAATGAGCTTTTCTAGTGTCAATCTTTCCAGCTAAACAAAAAAAGGGATGAAAAAAGGAGTATTTCAAAGTCTCTTCTTCGTATATAACAAATGATGTGGAGTGAAATACACTATTCTTCAAGCTTGAGATGTGAATTGGTATCCAGCTAGGACTGAAACATCCCTTAACAATAATACCTGATAGTTCTCATTACACTGCAAATGAAAGTGTTTCACAAGGATCACTTGAAAGGCTCAAGTAAGATACATTGTTAGCATTTTTCTGTTTGGAAGACCTGTGGGATAAAAACCAGATTAAACTACCAGAACCCGTTAAAGGAACTAAATTTCACAAGCACAAATAATAACCTCTGTCTCTCCTGTTTTCCCATACTCAGAGACAGGTTTTTCCTTCTCAATGATATTTGTTTAGGCAAGAAAAATCCCTTGCCAGAGCACAGCCACCACAGGAGAGCCCTGACCCTGGGTCTGTGCAGCAGGAGCCCCAGAGCTGCTTCTCTGCACCCACACTGGGAAGGGACAGTGCAGCTGCCCTGGGGTTTCAGGAAAGTGTCAATGAGCACTCGGGGCCAGAGCACCAGTGGCCCTTGGAACATGGGAGGCAGCAGGCAGAGGCTCAGCTGCCCACTCTGAAGCCACTGACCTCCCACAAAAAGGATCTGGGAGTGCAAGGGGGTTTCTGCAATGAGAAGGACAGGAGATGTGAGTGCTACAGATCTTACAAGATTTTAGCCTTTTCCCTTTCCTTTCCTTTTTGCATTTCCTTGACCCATTTTTTTTCCCTGACAATGCTTTATGTGTTTTACCTAGGACACCAGACTAGACCACACTGCCTCCCTCATACCTGCCAACAAGCAGAAAGGCAAAAAAAATATTGCAAGAGAATCTGTTTTGCAGATCTAATGGGCACTTGGAGCTTATCAAGTGGGTTAGGGGATGCTGTCTTCATGGAATGTTCTCAGCAAGTCTTTCATAAAACACAACCTATAAAATAACAGGTACAAGCTATCACCGATTTTAATTTGCATGATAACAGGCTGTCCTGGACTAGCAGAAGGAACTCTGAACTTTTTCTCTTCCAACCACTCCAGTTCTCCCAACAGCAGAACATCAAAATAAAGCCACATTTCTATGTGCTGCCCTTCCAGGAACCCTCAACCTGAACAGTGCTCATGAGTATGAAGAGAGCTGGAATTCATTTGGCCTCTGGACCCATTGACATTTGCAGGTACAGTATCAGTGAACATCCTGAGAGCACCTTGACCATCAGCTATAACCCAACACCAAAGATTCTATTCATTTTAGAAAAGTGCAGATTGCTTGAGGACTACTTTAAAAGCACCCCTCTTGGTAAATAAATTAGACTAGAAGATACCAAAAAATCACTGATTTGCAGGAGCCAGGTATTAAGGAAACACAAACCATGTTTTACTGGAAAAAAAAAACCTAATGAAACACTTAATTTGACATTGCTTCAAATTGTTTTAACATGAAGCATCTAGGCTTTGTATGTGAAAAACAGAGATTTCTTTTTTCTTTTAAATTAAACAGTGAAGAGCAGAACCAGCTTAATGGCATTTTATTTGTTTCCTGAATAGAAACTAAGGAGGAAGAATAATTAATCCTCTTTGCCAAAGAGAACATATAAAATTTTAATAATTCTTTAAATGGCACTTATTGCTGAAAGAGAAGTGTTTTGGTGCTTCTAAATGGAAGGAGAAGCAGAGACGACATTTTTCCATTTCATACCATATTTAACAATATCAACTCATGTCTTAGAGATTACTATATCTGTGTTTGCTTTGTTTTGAATTAAAATCTCAGTAAAGCTCAAGCTTTGGTCTTTTGGGAATGCCAGTGTGGTTTAAATGGCATTATGAAGAGAATGGAGGGTGCATGGTGTCTGTCTCAGGGATGATAAAACAGGGATATTCACAGAAAAAAAAAAAAAGGAACCTCAGGAAACAACTCCATGAGGCAATAGCCAATATGCTCAATCTTCCTCAAAGAGGATCCAGAAAAGATTTAATGCCTCTCCTTCTAGATAATAACATGATTAGATGTTTATTTGATTATTTATATAGATTTTTATGGTTGTTGAAAAAAAATATTGACAACCCATTTCACACAACCAACAGCTAAAGCCCTGCTTTGCTGAATAGGGGCTCCCAGAGGGGTCTTGGAAATGCTCAGGAAAAATTCTGCCTCTAGGGCAGGACTCTCACAGTTTTTTCCATTCAGTAAAGTGTGTGCTGAAAGGATCAGCAACCAGCCCCACAGCTCCACTCACTGCACCAGGCTGTCCCTAGGGAAAGCCTTCATCCTGCTGGCCTGTTCAATGTCTCTTTCTCCTGTTACAGCTAAAGAAGTGGCTGGTAGATGTTTAGAAACATTATATAATGATGAGTTTGTCTGCATAATAAGAGCTTCACAGTAGTAGAAGCCAAATCAGGCTACACCAGGCCGCCTGCCTGGACCAAAAATATGGAACCCTATGACAAAGTATGAAGGGACAGTAGTTGTCATTTACCTTGAGAGGGAAGGGAGTGGGAATTCAGCACCTTGTATTACTGCAGCCAGCACATTTAACTCATCATTAGTACTGTCAGGACTTGGAAAAGATCAGAAGAGCTCTAGCTGAGGTAGTGGGTTCTATTAGAGCTTTTATTTCCCATGTTTAATCCTTTAAATTTGATCATAGCTGCAAGACTAAAGCATATTAGGGCATGAGTAGCTCAAGCTCAACAGTTACTAACCTGTTTTATGTGCTTCATGGGTCAAAGCTAGCTACAGGAATGGAGTTGCAAAAGTCGCATTCTTGGGAGTCTTATAAAAGAAAGTCAAAGTATCCCACCTCTCAAATAAATCAAAATATAGAAGTGTTACATAACGTATTCACATGACTGCATATCTACAAGAAAGAAGACAAGGAACTTCACTGAATTTTTGTGCATAAATACATCACTACAATGTAACTACAATACTTCACATTGATTTTTTCATCAAAAGAAGCCACAGAAAGACAAACAAAAATAGTTGAAATATAAAATATAGGACAAATGCACCATAGACTAACAGGTCAAGATGCCTCTAAAGCTTCCAACTGCTCTAGAATGCCCTTCAGATGAGAAGGCAGCAAGAGTTTAAACACAAGTCTTTGTATGGACATTAGTCATTTTTTTTGCCCTGTAGCAAGGTCTGTCAGCCTGTTTAGAATGTCACTGGCATCCACACAGAGTAATAAGCCAGTACCTGCTCTAGCTTTTTAGCTGCTCAGTGATCTTAAAGCACATTTCACTCATGGATCTTGCATTTAAAACCTTTCCAGACATCAAAGTACGACTTAGCAATTTTGTCACAGATAATTTCATAGCCACCTTTCCTGCCTATTACTGGTTGAATCACAAGTAGAACCTGGCCTCATTCATTAAAAACAGGTAGGGTTTTTTGCATAGGTCTCAAATAAACTGAGGACTGTTCCTTCACCTCCTGGGAAGCACAAGCCTCTTGTTCTGGCTCCTTTTGCAGTCACTGGCCATGCCGAGCAGATGCCACCAGAGCCTCCACACTGGTTCCACCTCCATCCCAGTCACACTGCCCTTTTGATGGGGATAACTGGGACATCACTGGGCACTGAGACTGAGCTGCCCAGAGGGCAGGGGCAGTGCCAGCAGCACCTGGGCAGGGCAGTGCTGCCTGGGGAAGCACCCAGCATCTGCTTGTGAACACAAGAACTCCACAACAGAAACCTCCAGAGACCATCTTGTTTTTCTTGTCTGGCTTTGCCTGAAGTGAAAACCTCCTCCCAAAGTGCTACTGCATTCATGCTCAGGACTACACCACCTGTTTATTTTAGGGGAAGGAAGGCAGCAGTGGGTGGGCTTTTTTTTATTTCAGGCTAATTTTTTTTTTTCTTTAATTATACTACTATCATCATTTACATAATCTGAGCCAGGCAGTAATTACATCATATTAAAAAACCCCTAAATATTTAAAATCCTGTTAATCACCACTCTCCTGACTACAGCTTTTATTCCAACAGGGCAGCTGCTGGGAAAAAAAAGTAAATGTACTCCACTGAGGCAAGTTTATGATGCCATTTCTAACTAGCTGATTACCTTACTGTGTGACTAATGCATTGAAATGGAACTCCCTAAATTTGTTTCAGCCTCACTAGTTATCTCATGTATTAGCCAAAAGAAAGCAAAAAAGCATGATAAAATGATAAGTATATCTTTGAGTGCACTGTCAAATACAAGAACAAATGTTAAGCAGCATTTGATAGGTAGATATTCCTCTACGTTTCTCTTCTGAAGGTATTAAAAATGTGCCTTATTTATGAAATATTTATGAAAATTTATGAGTTATATGAATGATATCAACTAAAAATCTAAAGCAAATCTTCAAGTATATCATTTGCTCCTATAAATTAGCACAATTTTGTTCATTTTTATTTAGACAACTATTTTCTGTTGTTCTACTTTTTGGATCAATAGGGCCTCTAAAAGCACTCACACTTACAGATGCTACACAACACAGGTAATGTTTCTTTTCCTTCACAGACCCGAATAAAGTTGACCAAAGATTGCATCCTGAAAAACATTTCATCAATACAAAAGCAGATTTTTAAGGCTGGTGGAAAATTAATTAATACATTTAACTTAATTCCAAATTCTTCTTTCGGGCTTTAATGACAAGTTAAGAGCTGAGTTTAAGGTGAAGTTTCATCAGTTTTGAGGAAGTCTCTTATTGCCAATTCAGGGTTGAGCATGTCTTATAGGAGAACTTACATTCAAACAGCAGTGACAAAAGTTCTGTCTATAAATACAAAGAGTCATAGCACATATGTTCCACTTCCTTATCTTGGCTTAAGAATTGCAGATTTCTTGTGATTTGCAGTCTCCAGCAGCAGCACTAGTGTCAAGAATGGATTCTACCATCTTAAAGTTAATTTTTTTTGCTGACATAAGGCCCTAAGGACAAAGGCTCATGCACGTGATGTCCCTTTGTTTTTTGCTACATTCACAAGGCACCACCTCCATGCACAAATTAAGAGGGCTATTGACTCAGTGGGCAGGATGCACTGGGGATGTTTTGGACAGGATCTGGGGGGACCTGGCATAGAGAAAGCTCCTGTGTTAAAAATATTTCTGTGCAGTTCTAGACTTAACATTACATGTTTATATATACATATATCCCAACATATCTCACGAGGACCCATCACTTTCTTTCCAATGGCTAACGTGCATTCTGCAAGAACAATAACCAAAGCATCATCGTTGCTTGCTGGGTAGAAGAAAGGAAATGTACCTTTGAAAGCTGGATGTTACTGCAAGAATATTGTCTTCTCTATTTCCCCAGACCACGTTGACTTACAGAAAATGACACTATCACAGAAAAAAAACAACAAACCAAAGCACTGATTTCAAATTATGTAATTTAAATAATAAAATTAACAGAAATTTACTATTCTAATTATATTTAAAATATTTTCTATTTTCCCAAAACATGCAAATTATATTCAGTAATTTACAGCACAAGGTTAGTTTATTGAGAAAATGTTTTTTTTTTTTAAAGTTCAGTTTCACCCACTAAAACCATACAAAAATTAGAATCACAGAAATACATTTTAGCTACAGTAGAGCTTTGAAAGACCATATAAAGGTTTATTATTTTAAAGCACAGAAGGATTCTGTGCCTCAGCTGTGTAGAACACAACTTTTGCTATGTGAGCAGAGACTAAATTTCATCTTTTCTTTCTCAGTACCATGGTTATGAGATGCCTATTAGCTACACCCATCTTAGTAAAGATAGAAAATGAGGGCAGAGAAAAAAAAATTTGACCTCTACCCTGTGGGACTTTGGGATTTGTTGTAGGGCCATACCACCCAGATCACCTAAAATGGGTGCATTCAGTTTAGGGCTGACTATACCTCCAGTCTCCATCCTCTGAGCATTGGATCTTTGGTATCAGATTTTGTTAAAGCACCAGTACTGCCTTCTCTAGGTAAAATGCCTTCTGGCACCCTTCCAATTTATACCATGATACAGCTCAGATCCCAAAAGAAGATTTGGCCATATGGTTTTTATGTTACATTGCAAAAGGGCAACTAAAGCTGGCTGGGTCCTGAAGTAAATCTGCACTTAACATCTGCTACACTTTATCACCTGTTTTGCACTTTCAAGATGGAGCAAGCAGTCTCGAGTAGGTTGACTTCTATATTTATCTACACAAAAAATAAATAAAATGAACTGCTTCGAGGTATAAGCAGCATTAAAAAAATGCCCTTAGAAGAAATTCTCAGTCTGTTCCAGGTGGTATATAGGGATTGATCTGGGAGACCTGCAACAGAATCTAGGTTGAAGTTTCATGGAATTATTTTTTATTATCAATATGAGATGTCAGCATAGATGCAGCTCTCCGAGTCCTGTAAAATGATTTTGCCACAAGGAAAGACAAAGGCAAGCTATACGTGCCACCGGTTCAGCAGCTGACACTAGTTTTCAGGATTGTTTTGTAGGATACGTAAGCCCTACAGGCCAGGTTTTCAAAGGGACTCTCACACCCAGCAGCTCCAACTGAGGTACTGACTGGCTCCAACTGAGCCAGTATATGCCAGTGTGCTGAGCCCACATTCAGACTGGGCCCTGACACAGAGAGGTTTCCATCACCCACGCACCCCAGCAACTTTCCAGGAGCATTCTGAAATAACATCAAGCTTACTGTCAGCTCTCCTTCTCTCTTCCACCTCCCTTCTGTTTTATTACCAACAGTAATCCCATTCTGGGAATCCTAAATCATGTTACATTATTTTCTCTGTCCTATTATCAGTTTCCCTCTGTGGGAATAGCTGGCAAGTGCCAAATTTATTCCGTACAAATTGTTTTAAGGGAAGACTGATGTTCTTCAATCTTTTCTTAAATTGAACATTGTATCTTGCTGGTGAGGACTGCCTATTGAAGGCATTTGACTTGCCATGCTCCAGCCCAGTGCAGAGAATTAGATTGATGCTCCATATTATGGAATCGACGCTCTGAACAGCTGGCAACACAGCTCATGGCCACTTTGTGCATTTCTTCATTTTTAATATCTCTTCTGTTACCCTTTAACAAACTGCAGCCCAATTACTCCAGGGAACAAGTAAAGATCTGCCCCTCTCACACTGCTTCATCAATCAGGATCAATACTGTTGTTTGCACTAAATATGACTTAAAAGACAGTGTGTAAGGGAGGAAAGCAGGACAGATATCCAGTCATACTGCAGCATTTACCACAGGAGACATCAATTGCAATGCAATAAATGAAAGTACAATCATACTACGTGTCATGGCTACTCAAAAAAACACCAGATTACAAAATGAATGAAAAAATGTTTTACTTTCTTAAATTCCTTTTTCATCCCCTTATTTCCACTGCTGTCCCTCTAACACACATGTATCCACATGGCCATGCACACATGCAGATTTCCTCTTGAAGCTTGCCAGTTGCCACAAATTCATCTTCCTAAGTACATAATTCAATCCACTGAGCATTACACTGTGGTAATGCTGATGAGCTCTTAATTCTTCTGTATTTATTGAAGCAAATTTATCACTGACCCTAATGAATCTTCCATTATGACAAAAATGTCAGTGCCAAATCTCTTAAGAAGGTCTGGCACACAGTGGTTTTAAAAGGTCAATGTGCTTTTTTTTATTTTTTAATGGGTCATTTAAAAAATAGGCACTTACATTTAAAAAGACAAGATTACATACAAAAAAAAAAATATCACTGACTCATCTATTTGTGTCCTGACAGATTAACAGTGTTGCTTAACTAATGCTTAGAAAGGGCATGGGAAAATTATTTAAAGCTCTGCTTTCATGTGCCTGCTGAAGTCATCAAGAGTTGTGTGGTCACATCTGCATGTTCAAGAGGATCCACTGCTCCTGACACCATGATCCAGAAGCAGAAGATGGGATGAGGAGATAGAGCAAGTGCAGGGAGAATTGTGGTAGGACATGAGACTGCTCAAAGGCAGCACAGAGCCTTCTGCCTTTGGCTGCTGAAAACTCTTAGCAAAACTGATCAATAATCTCATGCATATAGTGAAGGATAACTTTATTTTAGAAGTAGTTTTAGTGAGTTACTGGTATTTGTTGTGAGTGAAATTATTTACTTATAAGATTCACAGTAGTAACAGTGCCTATATAGTAGTCTACAGAGGTTGAAAACTCTCAAGGAGCTGAACAAAGTCAGGAAACAGCATTGCTGTGGTTTTATGGGTAGATAAGGAGAGTCAGGTAAAAGTATTTCCTAGGGTGAAGTGGCAGCTGAGTGGCTGAGGAAAGGAAAACCAGTGTTCATGTTAAATGAATTTTACTGCCTTTGCTGCACTAGTGTTGTGTAAATATCAGGAAAAAACAAGATTTTGGAAGGAAGGATCTGTTCACTGGAAAGGTTAACAACCCAGGAGATGGGCTTAAGGCAGAAAAATCTTAGCGTTGTACATGAAAAAACCCACAATGCTAAGGTACATCCATTTATAAAGCTCTCTCAAAGGGAAACACTGCCAGGAAAGAGGATTAGAGCACCATTTCTAGCCAAGTCTTATCTCAAATTCAGATCCCCAGAAACAAACAGAACCACAGCAGTTCTGTCTACAGCCAGCTGTTACTAAGAGCCATCTCTAGAACTGCAGACACCCACTGTCTTAATAAACTCAAATCTGGCCTTCCCCCTTCCTGTCCCAGAGGTGTCTAAAACTGAAACACTTCTTCCAACAAATCAACCCACAGCCTGAGTGAATTATGAGGGGAGAAATCAACACTATCATCTGCTTGTGGAACAATAATTATCCCTTGTATGCTACTCCAGAAGCAATGCTGCTATGAAAAGCATCATGCCTGTAAACTAACACTTCTGGGAATGGTGCCAAAATGAGGGCTCATGTCTTTTGCTCAGACTGTGAAAAACAAATCAGCCTTGATGTTTTTTCAGCTACTGCCTCCCCTAATAGGAACCAGGTCCTCAACTCACCCATGGCAAGTAGACCTGTGGTGACAGCAAAGCTGGGGCAGTCTTTGTCCTCAGGGTTAGCTAAGAGATGACAGGCCCAATGATGGTGGGAAGCGTGTGTCTTGGGGACACTGGGACATGCAGTTGTCAGTAGCAGACTAAAGGAGGACAAGCTTCCTGTGTCTCCAAACCCAGCAATTCAGGGAAAGAGACTCTGCCTCCAGCCTGTTGGTCTGGGAGAAGTTACTGAGTGGCCAGTCTACTAGCCATGACGAAAGCTTGCAGAGATGAGCAGATGTATTAGGAGGTAGCTAGAGACCCAAAGGTCTCAAGGACCCAAAGTGATGCTAACAAATGAAAGGACTGTATCTTCAGCAGCTCCTCTGGGAAATTTGGTCCTGGAAATTCACCATTTCCATCTCTGCACTGGCCTCTTCTCTTGTGCCAGGCATCTGCCAACATGGCAAGTGGACTTGATAGACCTGAGCCTGGTGATGGGAGCCTGCCCAGAGGCTCCACTAGCACAGCAGAATACAGGAATTTTTTTTTTAAATCATCTGACATAGAACTGATTGTGTACATTTCTGGGTTCTGATCATTACCTGCAACAGATAGAATGTCAGGAAGAACATCCAGGAGAACTACACTTGCGATTTGGATTACGTGGGAGATAATCAGATTGCCACTGGTTTTGAGCTTGTTGAGCTCACTTCTGACATACTGTAATTCTGAAACTAAGTTGTCGTATCAGCTGGTAAGTGACAAGTTCAGTGCTAATCTATAAAAATTACAGCCTCCTTACTGCTCAGCTCATTAAACTGACTCTGTCTCCTGGCCACTCATTCATCTTCATAATCATCCCCCATTCAGCTACTAACCTCTTCTGTGTGTGCAGTTTACAGTACATCAGGAAGATAAAGTGGACTGATATTTGCTTCTAAAGAGCAGTGGCTTTTAATTTTTACACACACATTAAGTAAAAAGATAAATAATATTAGTCCATTTCACATATTTAGCTCAAACATTAGAAAAACAAGAATGTATTAAGATTTTATAGCAACATTAACTTGGCTACATGAGGTGATTTTTATTCCAGTTTTTCTCAATGTAGCTATGTTTATGTAGCACCACTGAAACATCCATGTTTGAAGTAACATGTGAAACAATAATCGAATCATAGAAAGTCAGGGGTTGGAAGGCACCTGGAAAGATCATCAAGTCCAACCCCCCCCTGCCAGAGCAGGGTCACCTCCAACAGGTCACACAGGAACACATCCAGGTGGGCTTTGAATGTTTCCAGGGAGGGAGACTCCACAACCTCCCTGGGCAGCCTGTGCCAGTGCTCTATCACCCTCACAGTAAAAAAAATTTTCCTGATATTTATATGGAAC
The DNA here is from genome assembly GCF_003957555.1 of Calypte anna. Lineage (NCBI taxonomy): Eukaryota > Metazoa > Chordata > Aves > Apodiformes > Trochilidae > Calypte > Calypte anna. The sequence goes on from NC_044253.1 coordinate 24,434,464, forward strand.
CACCTATGCTCCAGTTTATAAATTGCCCCTTGTCCTATTGTTGTTAGTCATACCTGAGAAAAGCCTGGCTCCATCCTCCTGGCACTCACCCCTTACATATTTATAAACATTGATGAGGTCACCCCTCATTCTCCTCTTCTCCAAGCTGAAGAGCCCCAGCTCCCTCAGCCTTTCCTCACAAGGGAGATTTTCCACTCTCTTCATCATCTTGGTCACTCTGTGCTGGACCCTCTCAAGCAGTTTCCTGTCCTTCTGGAACTGAGGGGCCCAGAACTGGACACAATATTCAGATGTGGCCTCACCAGGGCAGAGTAGAAGGGGAGGAGAACCTCTCTCAACCTACTAGCCACCCCCCTTCTAGTGCACCCCAGGATGCCATTGGTCTTCTTGGCCACAAGGACACATTGTTAGCTCATGGGCATCCTTCCATCCACCAGCACCCCCAGGTCCCTTCCACCCGTGCTGCTCTCCAACAGCTCAGTCCCCAACCTATACTGTTACCTGGGGTTGTTCTTTCCCAGAATTAAGACTTTGCACTTGTCTTGTAATTCATTAAATTTCTCCCTGCCCAACTCTCCAGTCTTTCTGGGTCCCTCTGAATGGCAGCACAGCCTGCTGGGGTGTCAGCCACTTCTCCCAGTTTTGTGTCATCAGCAAACTTGCTGACAGTGCACACTGCTCTCTCATCCAGGTCATCAATAAATACATTGAACAGTACTGGTCCCAGTACTGACCCTGGGGACTTCCAACTAGACTCCATCCCACTGGAAACAACGCTCTATCCTATCAGAGAAACAAGGGGAAAAACATGTGTAAGACAGGACAAAATGCTGAGCTTAGGTTGATATTTCTGCGAGGATGTGTGTCCAGATGAAAGCATTGCTGCTGAAGCACACCCCAAAATCCACAGCAGGCCCATGGAGCGTGGCAACTGCTGGTGCTGCTCCACCTCAGCCACTGCATGAGCCCTGCAGGAGCTGAACCTCACAGCACACCTGAAGGAGAAAAGGTGGCTGCTCCAAAAGTGCCTTTTTTTGCCTCTGGCACGAAGGGGCAGCAGAGCATACACAAGCAATGTCAACTAGAGAAAGGGGAAGCCCTGAGGAAGATAAGGAGTCATCAATGCAGGGCCAGGGATGTTGTCTCAGCCACCTGGCTGCAAGCACAACTACTCAGTGTTTGCACTTCATCAATCCAGCTGTTTTCAGATTCAAAGATTTTATGTGTAGAAGAGACCATATGATAACGTGGGGTTTGGTGTTTAATAATTTCTAGGGTTGCTACATCAAACTGGCACAAGAATGTACAGAAGATTTTATATAAAAAATTGGCAGTTTCACCATTGCTCACATGTGCAATATCAGATTCCATACAAACTATGAAATAGTAATTCTGATTTTACCTTTAGCCCTACGTTACCACTCCACTTATCTCTGCAGCAGCTCCAAGCCTGGAAGAGAGGGCCCTACACTTCAGCCTTTGATTCAGCAAGAGGCTGAAGGAAGGAGCCCTCCTCTCACATTCCACAAAGCACAGAGGAGATGGCTTGAGCAGAGACCCGTATGTCCCCATCAGAAGGGTACTTTTTTCATAGAGTGGCAAAAGCTGGAAGGGATCTTAAAGATCATCTAGTTCCAACCCCCTGTATAGGCAGGGACACTTTTGTCATTGAACAGGAGGAATTAAAGAAGAAGGGCTTTCAGACTCTGAGAGATGTGGAATCCAAGAGAGGGATCTATTCCTTTCCATTTCCTACCATACTCTATAAAGATCAGGAAAGTCAGCAGCTCCACCCTATTTTCTTCCCCCTTCCTGCTGGCTGTGCTTCTGTTTTGTTACCACCAGCTCGTCATGGCCTATCAGGTTGTGTATACATATATATAGCTGTGTGTGTATATAAATATATATATATATACACACATTGTGTATACATATACACATACATATACATATGTATACACACATACATATACATTGTGTGTATATATATATATACACACACATGTATTCCTTGTTGCTTTATCCCTTATATTATTTCCTTTCCCTTGTGTTAATAAATCTGTATCCAAATGCTTTCATTTTCATTTTCCAACTTAAAGCCTCCCATTTTTATTCCCCTTTTACCTTCCCTTTATGGGAGGGAATGGGAATAGATTGGAATTCTGTCCTTACATTTGTGGTCTGTCCAAACAGCTAAGCTGTGACCTCCTACTAGATAGGGTTGCTCAAGGCCCCATCCAGTCTGGCCTTGAACACTTAGAGGGATGGGGCAGCCACAATTTCCTTGGGCAACCTCTTCTGGTATCTCACCACCCTCACAAGAAAGAATTTTTCCTAATGTCCAGGCTAAATCTCTCCTCTTAAAGTTTTAAACTGTTTATCCTTGTCCTCTCACTATACACTCATGTAATAATCCCTACTCCAGCTTTCCTGTAGGCCCGGTAGGGTATGGGCTGTTTGGGAGAAGGGATGCTCTGCTGATGCAGGTGGGGAAGCAGCTCTTGTCTCCTTGAAACTGGAGCCTGCAACAGCCTTTAACCCAGGGTAAATCCAGACACTCTGCAGATGGTACCAGTTTGGTGATGGTTTAGAAATGTAAGAAAAAGATAGCCACTGCCTCTTTCCTAGTGTGACAGCTGGTAATTTGATGGTGCTCCAGCATATGAGTATTGTGAAAGCTTCCAACAGTACCATCCAGGTCTGTTGTACAGCAGCTGACTTCTGACTTTGTCACATTTTCTTCTGGGCTACCAAGTAATAGGAGGTCTGAGTGGTTCAGAACAAAAGGTGAATTTAAGGGCTTATTTAATAGTTTTCCTTTAAAAGGTAAATTTCCAAGTCAAAGGGACTGCTCCCTAGTGAATTTTACTAAATGAATTGTATATATTTACACAGAAGAAACTGAATATTAAACTTGCTTTTTAAGTGACAACATTTCTTTTAATGTTGGTCTTTACAATATTACAAACACTGCATCTGCATTGGCAATGGAGCAGATACGAGGGCCAGGAAACACAATTTTTTTCAATGCATTTCAGCTAGACTGAACACAAAAGAGAGTATTGTGTGGGCACTTCAATTTTAGAGAAATACAAGACACAGTCTCTATGAACTGGAATACACCAATGACAAGACATACCAGTTTTAGTTTGAGCACAAGGAAATGTTAAGCTTTGCTTTCAGTAATGCAGAGTATTTACAGAGAACAGAAGATAGATATCTTGTATCTATCTAAAGTTACAAGAGTTTCTATGGTTATCTCTGCTGTCATATTTAAAGTTAAAATAGAGTAAGAAAGGTCTGCAGGGATCACATACAAGCATATACAAAAGGGCACACAAAATACCTATGTGGCTATACAGACACATACACACACCAGGGCAGAATCAGTTGCAAGATATGGCCCTGATGAAACAGAAAGGGAACATCACAGGAAGCAGCAGCTGGGCAATAATGTTTAATGTATTCCCTGATTCCAATTTCCCTAATCATTGCCATGGTGAACACTTTTATAGCAGGGAAGAAAACTCACCAAGCCTAACTGATGCACAACTGATGGTCAATTTCTCAAGCTTATTCCTTACTAGATTTAGGGCTCCTTTAGGCAAGGAATGTGGTGGAGGGCTTTCAGTCTCTCCTTGAATGAAGTCCCTGCTCTTTGAAGAGCAATGAAGTAGCTCAATCTGCTTTTTTCAGTCCATTTTGATTCCCGATTCCCAGAAAGTAACAGTGATGAGTAAGGTACTTCTGAGGTTTAATTAATCAAGCCAGTTTCTCTTTTCTGCTCCTATTCAAAGGTTTTGGCCATCAAATGTGATCTTGTCAGAAAACCAATAGTTAATTACTTACTCTAAGTACACTGAACCTCTTCAATTCACTTTTCCTTCTTTGATTAAGTCAGTCTGTGATTTTCAAATGAACATTGGGCAGAATGCCTTTGAAATGCATCCCATTCTTTCTTTATGCCCTTTGCATTGCCAAACACAGAGATGGTTTCCCCACAGAGCCATCACCCCAGCATCTTGCATAATGAGAACACTTAAAAGCAATGGGGCTTGTCCTGCTTTTGAGCTCAGAGCCTGCCCATGCTGAAGGCAATCCACATTACAAGCTCTAAAGTACCTTAATTGGTTTTGCTGTATTCTAAAATACAATATGAGAATCCAAGCAAATATTAGAAGAGCTCAGGAATCAATGCAGTGGTCCCCAGTCCAGGCCAACAGCTCATGCTGATGGGGAATCTGCTTCTCCATCCAGTTTGGCAGACAATGGTCTGGCCAACTGGGCCAGGTCCCAGTGCTCCCAGCTCCCCTTACATTTATCTAAGTGTGACATTCAGAAAGAGCTTATGAAGCACACGTAATGCTCTTTTAACATATGTTACTATAATGCAAAAATGCAAAGAGCCTAAAAAGAAAAATATCACTTTCAAGAGAGGTACAGTGGAACCAGTGGCAGCATTCCCACAGACTTTACTGCACATGCGAGCTTGCTGTGTAAAGCCAGCAAAATGGTTCTTCCTGAAGTGGAGTCAACTCAAGGGACTGAGATCATGCTTGCTATATCATCTTCAAGCTGTATTAGCCTCTACTGCTCTCAAAAATATAAAACATTCTAAAGCATTCCCTGCATTTCACAGTTGGGCTCATGGTTATAGACTATAAAATCTTTTACATGAAAATTCATGCTATCGCATTTAGGATTTATTTTTGTTTTTTAATTTACAAACATCCTTAGCATTTAAAACAAATCAGCATTAAAGGTACATACTGGTGGTTTAAAATCGCAAAAAATCAAATAAAAAAACTCTGAAGAGATATTAAAGCCAGGTTTTAAAAACAAGAAAAAATATTTCACACACTCAATAATTTTCTATTTATATTCATATTTATATACTTTCATGTAGTTATGAAATAATAGCATAGTCAATAATTATGTTAAAACCATTTAGGACTAAAAGGTGTTACAGCTGATTTTAAGTTTTCACAAAGGCAATCTTGAATCTGCTGCTGAGCAGTATTTTTTTCAGCAGTGAAACAGTTTGTTTATTCCATTTTTATTCTTGAAGCCTTATTGGTAAATTTAGAGGGCTTTTTAATTTAATTTACTAAGCCTGCTTCTTTTTATAAGACAGAGATTTAAACAGAACTTCCTTCTCTAATGAAGTTGTGCATTCTAAAAACTTCTTGTAGTGCAGAGGGAACCTGATGCCAAAATATCACAGACAACAAAGACTTGAGGGTAGAGGATCTGGCAGGATCACCCAGGACTGTTAAAAGGCTTACTCCAGCCGAGGCCCCTTTTTTTACCCAAATTGCATTCAGTTGCCTGCTGCAAGTGAGCCCCCTTCCCTGTTATGCCTTAGGAGATGCACTGGGGAGGAAAGAAGAAAAAGGAAAAGAATCTCTCTTCATCTGGCTTATTTTCAAACACAGCTGTGTTACTTTTATGCTAGAGTTATTCAAGTCAGAGAAGGCTTTGGATCTCTTCCTCAGAGTTAGTGTTCTTTAAATTCCCAGGAAACAGAAGATCTGTGTGCGTGCGTGTGTGGAATGACAGAAACCAAATTTCACCATAAAAATCCAACTTATTTTGAAGGAGAATACATTACTATGGAGATACTTCTTACAGCCTCTACCTTGTGGAATGAAGCATTTTTTTCAAGCCACTTCATATCCCATCCTTGCTCAAGCTGAAGCCACCCTACAATCCAGATGTTTTCCCCCAGCTCCAGGATGAGCTGGATTTGCTGCTAGGGCTTTGCCAGCACCAACAGCTGCTGGAGAGCATGGTAGGAATTGGTCAATCTCTGTTCCTTCAGATACAGAAGAAAAAAGCCACTGTGCTCTGACTACAGGCTGGTCTCACACCCATATGAATAGCTTAGCAAATGTCAGTTTGGGAATAAAAAAAATTAAGAACCATCTTCACTAAAACATTTAAGCAATTTGCTTCACTTCTCATAAATCACTCATGATAAATTTTCAAGAAAAAAAAGTGGGGTAAAAGGCCCTCAAAAGTTTCTGGACATTGACACAAACTTTTCAGTACCAAGCAATGTGGAATTTTCTTTGATTATTTTTTCATTTATAAAAATCTTTAAATTGCTTAAATCAAAAAGACAATATTTAAAATACTTTTACTTTGATTTGCTGAACTCTTTCAAAAAGTAGCAAACAAATTTTAAGTCACACTTGGTCATTTCCCATATAATTCTTTGGCAAGCCTAACACTTAGAGAGACAGAGGCCTTCTGGATACCAACAACTGATCTTGATGCTCTCAAATTTTTAATGGGAGCATCCTGAAGTGGATTAGATACTTTGTCAAAGAGGAGATTTTATTTGAACTCCTCATGGTGTGGGGGATCAGTCCCATACCAGAGCAGGGCTCAGCAGCAGCCACCCTTGCAGTTCCTGTATCTGCAGTCACCAGGATCTCAGCTGCACCACAATTAATCAAATATTACAATCTTCTTGAACTCTTACTGTTTTCTGTTCTTAGCATCCTCTGGGTACAGCTGAAACCAAGTGCTATATAAATGTAACAGAAAACAAGGCTCCCTGCTGCACTGAGACTATAGATTAATAAAGCAGCAGTACAAAAAGGAAAGTGAGAAGTTTTACTGTTCCTGTCAAATAAAAGAGTATCTTCAGTTGCAGTGACATAATGATCAATTGCTATGATCAGATATGAACTGTGAGGATGTGGTAATATTTTTCATACAAAATAAATACCAATTAGTTGGACTTGTGCCTCTGTCTTCTAGAAGCCTATATAGACAGATATATTTTTACCTTAACTATGTAATACTCAGAAGTACTGTTTATGAGTAAAAAAGCAGGCAGTATATTATCAAGCTACATATTCAATTTTTGTATGGTGGCTAGAGAATTCTTTTAATTACTGAAATGTCATTCATTTTTATAAATAAGTTTTCTAAATAATGCTGGGATAGCATTTGAATATTTTTCTAATTCTGTGAGAAAAAACAGAAAATAGTTTTATAACAGAAAATACATAAGAAGTTACATTTTTAGTGCTAAAAAATAAGAGAACCCCCCATCATGACAGGATGTGAAAAATTAAGTCACTTTTTCAACCTTTCCAAAAGTGATCAAGGTTTATGAAAACAAGTAAACATGGAATTAAAACAACCTGAAGGAGACTGTGACAGCAATCAGTTTGCTGGTGTGGAGCCTGATTTGAAACAAAATGACAAAAAGTTTTCATGGAACAAAAATGAAAAGTTTTCTTTATTTTTCTTTACAAGCAAAAATAAATATTTCCATTTTGGGTCATATAATTAACCCCACACTCTCAAAGAAAAGAAGACAGATACATGAGAGGGTGAAGGTCCCATTTTTACTGAGGAGGAAGTGCCCAAAATCCCCATGCAGCATGGAGTGACTGAGATTCACAGAGAGCCTCTCCCTTGTACAACTTGCATTCTACCCTGTGCAGAACCACAAGCACTGAGACCACCTCATCTTCCACTCTGCTCCCTTGAATATTTCAGTATTTTTCATATTTTTCTTTTGAATCATTCTGTTACACGATGTCCCCAACTGACAGGTTATGGGGTTGTTTTCTGTCCCTCTAAATATTTAATTGCCCTTACAACATGAAAATAAATCATAAGAAAACAGGATGATTCCAGGCCATGCTACATCTGCCTGCAACATCAGAGCAGTGTTAGTCACTGACCTGACACTAGCCACTACAAACAAATTTTACCTTTTCAAGATACCTGCGGCCCCATTTGGTAAAATAAATAACCCTTCCATCCCAGACCATGTGTTGAAGAGGTATTTTGCACCTAGAAGCAGTTACTGCTGTGTTTTTGTGCAAACCATAGAAATTTCCCAACAGAAACAGTAAATAGAGAGGTTAGTCAATTTATATAAAATAAGCAAGTTGAAAACTATTCATGTCCAGAGGGACCGTAAAGAACTTTTGTGTATTCCAAACAAAGTATGTATAAGGCTGCCAGCTGAAAATTGTGGTGATGCCCTGGTATAACCCATCCAGTTCTGCAAGGACATGGCAGCCTTTCAGGCAAGAAGCTGGTTGTTCCATTTCATGCCTGTTATAAGTGACAAATTGAGAAAAAATCCTATACAGCATGGAGCCAGACCACACCTTAATGAGCAGGAACAAGATCTTACAGAAGATGGGAATTTTTCCCTGGACTTCAGCTGGCCTCATACTTGGTTAGAGAGACTGAGAATCAAAACATTGCTCCAAAACATTTCAAGCCTCATGCTCACTCTTTTCTTTCCACCACCTAGCTCTCACCACAGACTGAAGAGGCTGCAGAACCTCCACCACATCTGTACTCAATGGATTTCTTCAGTTTAGCCCCATTGCTTTGAATATGGTCAAGTCATGGCTCGAAGCATGAGAGAGAAATTGCTGCCCATGATCCACAAAGCAATAATTCCTAATTGTACAGGGATATTCCTGCTGTTCTTTTTTCTTTTAACTGTAGCACTTTTTAACATACAGTGCAGCACTTTTGTAGCATTTACATTTTTTGCTTTTTAAAGAGACACCATGAGATTTTTCTAACAGAATAAAGGGTACAATATTCTCAGCCAAGTGCATGATTAAATTTTTACACTAATATGGAGACGTTTTCATTTTGCTACTCTCCTTTTTGTCAAAATAAATGCTGCTTCTAGCTGAAAAGTGAATACTGTGAGGCTGTCAGATTTTTTTTGCACAAGTGCTGAGTACAAAGCCATTCATACTTCTCCTGTGGCTCCCTGGGACTGCTGTTCACATGACAGCACTTGAAATACAGCAGACAAACTCAAGATGTGAGAATGAACAGGGCAATCCAAACATGTCCTAGCACAAAGTGCTGCTGATCAACAGCTTGCATGTTCTGAGACATGAGTACATCCACAAAAATCAGAGCACTGGTGGTCTCCCTCTAGCAGCTCAAATTCTCACATTAGTGCTATATCCACCTACTTTGGGTTCTATGTCAGAAAACCTGGGCCTCAGGAAATTGTAGGAGTTATCAAAGATCTATCAATGACTATGTTTGAACCTAATATAGCTGGCATAAGGCTTGGGCTCTGCTGGAGTATCAACTGGTGAAGCTGGGTAAGGGAACAATGTGCTTGGGATCATAAAGGATAAAAGGAAGAAACACACAGAAAACACCCAAAGCAGATTAACAAAACCAACACTTCATAAAACTAAACTCAAGTTCCTCTCCAAACTTTCCCCACCTCCATCAAAAGAAAGAAAAAAAAAAAAAAACCACAGAAAACCCACAGAGAAGTAGAGTGGTCCTGGTAGCTTTATCTGATAAAAAAGATTTCTGTAAACATGCTCACTACAAGAAGCTTGGAACAGTTAGCAAAAGAAGAACCTCATTGATGATTTCTACAATGCCTTCAAAAAAATAATCAGACTTTTATACATGATCACCTTTTTATCCTTTGTGAATAAATGCAATTTAATCAAAGGGATACTTGATGTACCAAAACCTTTCTTTTAGCTCAGAGAAAGGGTTGTAGCCAGCTCACATCTGTCCCAAATATGCTGTATAAATATTTCCACTATCCAAGACATGTTGGGTCTCTGCAGGTTTCTAACACAAATATGAATAATACAATTTTTGTTTTAAAATCATAAAATAGTTTGGCTCTTAGGGAAACATTCATTTCTGATTTCTCCCTCTACCCCCCAAAGACAAGAGACTCTTTGTTCAGCCACGATCTGCATTTCAGTTACAAAAGGGAAAAGGGTCTGAGGAACATCTTTCCCACTTGGACATTAACATGTGGCAAAGCCACACAATCCTTAAAGCAGAGCCCAATTCAGCAGCTTGAGCTGATAGTAGAGAGCAGTGATTGGGCTAACCAGGCTTCAGCTACTTGCATTATCTGCTAGAACTAACCCATATCTGCTACTATGTCAGTTTTGTTTATCTATTTTTATGCTTATAAATAGAAACATATTATTTGCCCCCCATTTAACACTACAAAATTTCTTTGAACAGTCCAGCTTTCTACATCATTCACTTGATGGGAGAGAAGTACAATATAAAGGCAAAAGGACTTTGTTTCTGTGCAATGTAAGAAACCTCCCCTGGTAACCTGAGATGATAAGGGTTAAAAAAAAAATCCACCCTTTGTTATGGAATTTTGCTTTAGCCACAAAACAGAGATGAAACCGAGAGGTGCTCGAAACCCAGGTATTTTCATTTACTTCAGGAGGTAACAAGGGCATCAGAAAGGTTCAGAGCATTGATTTCTATATTTACTAATTCTGAAATCTGTATCACTGCCTTTATTAGAGCAAGAGCAGCTGAACATCTGGTTCTAACCTTCAAAAATTGTGGGTTTGAATACCTTTATGCGTGACCACCCATTTTTATTCATAGCTGAATTTAATCAGAAAGTGACAAAGCAACACTTATGCCAATAGCAGCAATCCACATGAAAAATATTTTTAAAGTCATTTGATAATCAAATATTTTTGTCAAGCTGATATTTATAAGATCAACCACTACAAGAAATCTGTGAAAATATTTCTAAATTGCATTATTTTAACTCAAGTAGATAACTGTATGTTTCCATTTTTCTTACACCATTAAAAAGTTAAGAAGCATCTGCTTTATGGGACTGATTATTTAATCATTAGAACCTAGTCTAAAAACTAAAGTAATGCTTACACTCATATATTGTCAGAGAAGGTACTACAAATGCTATCTTTCCACAACAGTTCCTCTAGTGCAAGTAAAGAATTTTCTGCTCTGAAGGATTGTGCACACCTTATAACACTACTCTGAACAAGAATTTTTGTCTCAGGCCTATTCTTCCTCTCTTAAGGCAACTACTGAGCCACATAGAGTTTCATATCTGGAGTGATAAATAAGAAGCAGAAAAATCACAAGAAGCATCTCTATTTTCAAAAAGGATATGCAAAAAATCAACTATTTTAAAATTTTGTGCACTTTTGAAAATGTTAATAAAACCTATAGTAGACTGAATTTCTTTCCCATAGGAGGTCAGTCTGCAGTTCCACTGCAGTCTTAATGACAGGCTGTTGAATTTTACCCTGTACTGATGAAATATAAGAAGCTGCAATGATGTACAAGTGTATTCCATGCACAGCTGTATCTTAAAGGCATTTATGCAGCTTTTCACTGCTATATGATGGGAGAAAGGCTATTCTTTACTTCTACCTATTGTGGTATTTTGCCATCAAAACTAATAGCAAGGATGATTTTATCACAGCTATTGCACCCACAGATGTTGTGTATAATCTTGGGACTAATTTCTAATTTTTATTTTTTTTAATCACAGAGGATAGTGACAGATGGCACTTGGGGAAATATGACATTATGGGAGGGGGTGGCTATGAATAATGACAAAGAAAGATGTAAATCATGTTGCATATCAATATTTTGCCAGCTTAGATTCAACCAAACGATGAAGAAATAGTGTTTTGGCTGTAACCTCCAGTAACAGCTGAAACAATGTTTGTTTTCCCTTGTATTTTGAAAGAAAACTTGTATTATTGTCCATTATTAAAACACAGGTACCAGCACCACTTGATTTAGCACAGTGGCACCCACCAGAGGGAGGTTGCCAGCACATGGGGTCCGAGTCTCACTGAACACAAGGGTATGAAAATATTTTGAGTTTCCCACCATGATCACATCTCTGAAAGGTTTTTCCTGCCTTCCTTTGTCAACCCAATATGAAAAGCACAAGGCTGAAGTTATAGTATGGGATGAGGCAAAGTCTCATCATCACTGATTAATCTCGAAGTAGGCTCTTGAGACACGTCACACACACACACCACTCATCCTATGATTTTCCCTGATTCACTTGCTGGACAACTCCCATTTCTCTGCTTTGAATATGTGAACAATACACGGGCCAAACACCATCATTAAAAGCATTTACTGACAGGAGCACAGGTGCATCTGTACCCCTGCAGGCTTTCTGCAACTCAGCAGCCCAAGGATTGAAATGCAAGATTGCAACTTCCAGAGTTAACTAAACAGCATCTGCATGCCACACAAAGTCTGTATATGTCCCACCTTAATCACCTTTTGGGCATGGGGCCCTCTATAAGATCACCCTTTCATAAGATTTGCACAGTTTTTCATTAATATCAGAGATATTGTTTTATATACTATGAATCTGCAAAAGGTGCACATGGCTGGTTCCCAAGTAGTGGGCAGCAGGTCTGTGTGCTGCTGAAGTACTCATCTGATGTGTATCAGGCAGAACCAACACAGTTCTACCCAACTAGACAGGACAGTTCTGCTGGCTTTACACTTTTTCTTTGGTTTTATGCTAGAGCTTTTGGAAAGTTTGAGTAATTGAGACTAATGATGTCTGATCTAGTAGAAGGTGTGCTGGGATAAAGTGAACACTAAAAATATTGAGCCCCCCAGTGGCTTTTAAACCATCAGATATAAAAGGGCAGACATGCAGACTTCAGGGCTTCCTCCTGACCAAGAGAGGTAATTAGATTCTCTTCCTATAGGATAACATCTCTTTCACACTATAGCCACACCAGCCTCTGTACTCCTGCCATTTCCTGGAGCCTTTTTTGATGTTATAAGCCCCCATTTAAAATTGGATTGTGAGAACTCAATGCTGTATCTTTTCTTTCCACTTGGAAGCAGAATCAGGCTATAGAGTACCATAACATTGCTCTTGTGTGGCGTTTCAAATATATAATTTTTATTTTCTCAGTTGCTGCATAATAAGTTAAATTCTCTGATCATTATACAGGTTCTCTTGAAGTCTCTTCTACAAAATCTGCTCATATTAAACTCCAGTTGAAATCAATAGGGATTCTGTACTCAGGGAGGGCAGGATAACTTTGAAGGGATGTGTTGCTCATTCAAAGAAAAAAAAATAACCTTTAACTGTAGTGAAACACTTGATATTTATGCTTTACCAAAGCTGCTCTAAAGCTCTCTGTGTGTTTGAAAACAATTTTTAAAAATATCTTGAAATATATCCAGGGAAATTAAAAAGGCACTCATAAGAGAATGTGAGAGTTAGGTATATGCTAAAAGTGATAAATGCCAGTACATGGTTTAGTCCTTTTTTAATAGATGACCTGGTGGGTGGCATTGTCACAGAACTAATCCATTGAGTAGGTGAGTCCAAGTTCAACTCCAATTTGCTATGCTATATACAGGCTAACTAGATATAAAATAGGGCCATTACGGAGAAACTTGAGCTCAATGATCACAGAAGCTTCCAGTTTCATACTGTGAAATGATTGGCTGTAGCAGAAAAGATGCTAGAGTAAGCAGCATATTCCTTTAGACTGCTTTTTGGGGTTTGTTGTGGTTTTTTGTTTCCCTTTTGGTTGGTTGGGGGGTTGTGGGTTTTTTTATATTTGTTTTGTGAAATTGGTGAATTTACCAGACCACAAAGTAGTGTACATCAACTATAACAGTGAATATCAAAGTTAAGTAGACTTCATGTAATCATTCCTTCAAGTGTTAAAGTTGTTCTATAACAAACAGAAGAAGCACATAATAGCCACTGGGCATTACCATCCAGAAATACGCTTCCAGCAAACCCATGCTCATCCTTGTTTATCTGGAAAGTTGACTGGTTGTCTGCGGCCCAAATCCTGACACCTACAGAATAAACTGTTTAGAAACTGTCCAAAGACACTTGACCATTTTGGCATGCCTTGCACAAAACAGCATCAGCACTGCAGATTCAGCCACACTAGAGCATTCCTGTGTCAGCTATGGTGGCAGACAAAGTTTATTTTCCTAAATTAAAGCAATCCTGGAGAAACTTGAGAGAGAAGCTTGAGGTCATGAGAGGGTGGATGCAAGGAGTCCAGGTTGCACTCCCACCCAGCAGGGATCCCAGACTCAAAGCAAAGCACCCAGGAGGAAAGCAGGAGCCCCCAGAAGAGCACTGAGGCCACAATCCATACAGAGCCACAGGGCAAGCAGCCCCTGCTTTGAACAGAGCCAAGGGCTTTGCACCACTCACCCCATGGTGCCTACCAGCAGGACCAGCTGAAAACAGCATCAGTGGTTTGGGGCAACCTTGAGAAAGTCTGGCTGGACCTTATTACAGTCCCAAGGCAATTCCTCAGTAGTTTCATGGTGATTGATACACTTCTTCAGTGAACAATAAAGGTGCTTCCTCAAAATAATTCAGTGTTTCACCTAATACTGAGATACCACACCTATAAACAGGGCTTTGCTAATACTGAGAGAATTAGTACTAGCATTAGTAGGTGCTGGAATTGGTTGGGGCAGCATTTTTCAGCAGTAAGCAGACAAAAACCCAGTAGATCTTGACAACACAGTAAAGCATTGAAATAAGATTTTATATTGCTTATACTGTTGCCTCTGAGTAATTATAGCAAAAAATTCAAACCAACTAGCAAGGCTCAGATGGAGGGGGAGGAGAAATCAAGGATTAAAAGTCACTAATCAATGTAGGTAGAGTTTGAATTAATTAGAAACTAATCCTATGTGGATTAAAAAAAAAGGGGGGGGGGGGGGGAAGCTATATAAAAACTATGAGTGAAATGAATAAAAAGTACTATGAAAATCAATCCCTTTTCCACAAAAGGTATCCATCCTAATTCATTTCCTGTACAAATTCATTACAAGTCTAATTTAAATTGCATAAGTAACTGCTTAATCTTCCACAGGAATTCCCTGCCTTGTGCTTTCCTTTTCTTGCTCCTGTTGATCTTTTCATATATGAAATAAAACTGTCCTAGGGGAAAGGCAGGCAGAGGAGATGCAAGTGGCTGTCTGACAGGGATGCAATCAATAAGCACTATCCTGTCTAAAGCAGCTGGGAGGTATTTAGAAGGAAATCCCTGCTTGACTAGAAAATGTCAGTGCCAAGAGCCCTGTGATCTTTTTCAAGAGAAGGTTTTCACAACTGGGAACTAAAGAATTTGGAGGAAGTCGGTTTTGAGGACACTGAATCCAGGGCATCGATCTCTTTGGTGGTTTTGTTGCTCTGACGCACCAGCAAGCTTAGCTCAAAATACTGAATACAACTTGCACTTTGGTGAATGCACAAAAAACCTGCACACTATGGAGCACAAAACTGCTGAGCAGGGCTGTGTGCCTCCAGACAGGACACCTGTGCCCTTGTCCCACCCCACAGGGATGGCAGGGCCCGTGCCAGCCCCCAGGTATTCCAGATGCAGCATGGACCCCCTGCATCCTCTCCTTTTCAAGGCAGTATTTCCACCAAAAAGTATCCATCATAGCACAGTGCTGTGGGCTGGCAAGGACTAGACTATACTACTACTGTTCTGCTACCAGGAGGTTGCTACCTGCCAGGTGCTGTGGCACTTACTGGTGAGCTACTCCTTGGATCAACATGCAAAACAGGTCCCTACTGTGCCTTTGAAACAGGCACCTGGGTTACACCAGCAATGGATCCAGCTCACTTCACCTGGTAGTGCTTGTGCCAAAGGAAACTTACCTGTCTCACCTCAGTTTTTAAAATATACTAATTTTTGGTTGATCTTTTTTCCCTCTATTTAGATATATATTTTTATTGTCTTTTTCACAAATAGATGGCAATAAGATTCTTTTCCAGGGCAAGAACACACCTTGCTGTTCACATACTTGTATTTCCTTCAACTCTTCAGTGTCAAGGGAGGCAGCTAGAAGTATTGCCAAAGTTTCTAATCACTGCAAAGCACTGAATGCATTCTAAATATACATTACATAAAGCTTTTCACGTGCCAATGACTGTGACATCAAAATCTTAGCTCAATTCAGTTCCTTCAGTCAAGGGTGACCTTGATCTGACCTAAGACCCTGAAAAGGGAGTGAAACACTATATAAGCCAAGCTCACATCTTCAAGAGCCAGTTAGGGGACAGAGTAAATGAAGGAAAAGAGCATTTGCTGAATCTTCCAGGGTCCTGAAAAAGGAGCAACAGCATCATCCATTTCAGAGTTTGCCTTCTTCTGTGTGACAGGCATGATGAGAGTGGAGTGCCATCAGCTGTTGGTTTTAACAGAGCTGAGTCAATACCAATTGGTCGCCATAACTGGCTTTCCTCTATCCCTTCTTCTCACAAATGTACAATAATGAAGCAGATGTCAACATTCAAGAATTCCATCACTCAGCTTAAAGTGCTCTCCATTTCTATTGATCTGGTGGTAAATGTTATGGAATTATTTAAAAAGTCACAGATTAAATCAGAATAATAAAAATAGTAAATTAATAGTGATATTGAAATAAGTCACTGCTAAACTGCAGAGCAAACAGCAGATAAGTAACAAATCTAAAGCAAAAGTCATCCTTTTCTAAGAGAGACTGAAGAAGAAAGCTTTAAAAAAAACAAACAAACAAAACCCCTAAGACACACCAAAAAGCCCTAAAACTTTTTGGTAAGTAAGATGCAGTAAAGGAGGAGTAAAATGCATTTAGGCTGTTTAAGGACACAGATGTCTGTTTTGATTCTCAACATTGGCTTGGGCCAACATGCAAAGAGCAAGTGCAAAAAGTCATTCACAATGAGGTTTGGGAAACAAACTGCATTTTTTTAAATTCCTACTGGATCTTCTCCTCTAGGTTCACTGTTCTTATGGAGACTTAGTTTTCTTTTTCCCATTGAACACAAAAGGCTGTTAATAGGGTTCTGTGCTTCAAACTGGCATTACCCTCAAAAGTCAGTAGAGGTAGGACTAACCAAGACAGACAAGACGGTAATTCCCACAGCTGTTTTCAGCACAGTTTCTTAAACTCAGCAGTGACAATCTTCTCCTTCATGAAAACATGTTCTCATTGTGCTGGAAATTAATTTTAGTTGTTAGTGACAGTCCAAAGCATCTCTTACTGAAGAGGATAAACAGGGAAACAGCTGCATGTCTCAAGTGTGTAGATCTCTAGGCTGTTTTTTTTAAATCTCAAGTGCTTGTTTGGACAGATTCTGCCATCCATAGAGACCAGTAGATTGTTGGGATATACCGATTTTTTTTCACTGTTTCCAAAGGTTATACATGACTATAGCCTACCACCTCTGCAGACACATCCTGATATCCTCTGGAAAACTATCAAGTTAAACCACCCATGGAACTTGGTGGCTTTTCTCTCCTGACTCCTTCTAGTTCACAGTAGAAAAATCTCCAGGGGAAGACCAAGGGATCCCATACTGGAGTCATGTTCTGAAATATCCTTCAACTTTATTGACTAGAGAAGGACTTCAGGCTCTAGTTAGGTAACATGAAGTTCCTCCCTTGCCTATTGCAAATATGCAGTCGCCTCCACATCCAGATTTCACACTGAAATCATTAAATCTGCAAAGGTTGGAGCCAAGATAATATATTACGTGTTTTCTGACCCACATAAAACAGCTGCTTGAATTGCACCTGACTGTTCCACTTACTGCTCTGTCCTGAAGCTTAGTGGCATTTATGAGAAATAAGGTATTGAGGTTTGTTTGGTAGTTGCTGTAAAAAAATCTAACAGAATTAAAATCTAAAACAAAAATGTATTTTCTTTATAAAAATGTCTTTTGATAGCCTTAGACAGCTTAAGTACTGGAAAGATGTCTTATCTATGTTTGAACCACAATTTTTTACAAAGGTGTGCAAAAGTAATTAACACCTGTCAAAAGTGAGGCACTTCAAATAAAAATCTGTAGTGCTGTAATAAGGTACCAATCTGAATTCCATATATCTGTCATTAGCAGTGTATCTAAGCCTATTACAGTCACTCTTGTGTTTTTCCTGTATATTAACCTATACCTAACACATTTAACCTCATAAAACTCAAATGCTAATTATTTCAGCTGTCAGTAAGTAAACCCTGCTCCCCCCTTGAAGTTCTACACTTTCCATACTGCACAGGAGCAGGGAACTCTGTTAACATAATAAAAACATTTTGCTTGCAATGGACAATTTCAATTTGCTGCTGTTTGGATTTATATTTCACATAGAAACCCCTGAAAATCTTTGTGAGGTTTCAGCCTCACAAAACTGAAATTTCAGCTCATAAAATTTCCTGCCAAAGGTTGGAACCTGAGTTGCTTAAGTTTACTCATGCTGAGCAGCTATGAAGGTGCTGAGAATTAAGAGAAAAAACAAACTGCAAGAAAAAAACCCCAAACAACCAAACTTCAGTCATTTCCAGAGGCAAGTTGCTTTACAATTTGACAGTATATTGAATTGTCACACACCACATCTGGCTAGCATGAAAAAAGAGAGTAGTTTATTGAGCACTTCTTAAAGAAAATCTCTGTTGTAAGTTGATACGAAACACAAAAGTTACAAAAGGAAGGTGAAATGTATGTAATTAAAGAAGTGGCCAATGCTACTGCTGGTAACTGCCATGAAAATCTTCAGAAACCTTTAGAGAACCAATTTGAAGACAGTTCAGGATCTAAACTAACATAATTATTCAGGGGCTTTCTTTAGTTCATCACAGCTGGAGGTTTTACCTCGCATACAATTCATGATTTTTAAATAGGAATTTGGGTTTTTTGTGGATGTCAGTAATAAAAAAATTAAAAATAGTTACTTCCTACATAGCACTCCTTTTTTATATCCCTAGTATATACCAAAACATTAAACTGTTCTCACAGAAAAATAACTTTTCCCTCATCAAAACAGCCTCACAAACAGTGTTTATAGACTGCTTCACCCTATGTGCATTAGTGAAGATTATTTGTTGGGAAGCAACCTTAACTTCTACAAAAGGAGACAGATAAATTTAGTCCAAAGAATATCTTTTTATCATTAAAAATACTAGAGTTTTAACTACTTCTAGGGTTTCTGCATCTAGATCTGCAGTGCAAATGCACTGGATCAGAGAACCTAATATGTACAAAATATATGTAAGTTCATGTCATTTTTGTGTGATCCTGAGAATAACCTAATTGTTGTTGTTCTACTAATTTAACAAAAAAAAAAAAAATTGAGAGATGAGTTTGGATGGCCTGAAGTACTGAATAACTATTGATTACTTCTGTGAGCTGCTGTTGTTTTTTTTTTCCTTTGTAACCCTTTTCATCTTCTGGAAAAAGTAACTCAAATAAAACCAAATTCCACCTCATTCACCATTCTTTAAAATAAAGTATGGATGGAAACCAAATTATCCACGTGACAGTCTGCATTTCATATTCAGTGCCTGTTGTGCTACCTGTCCTACCCTTCAACTACTAACCCAGTATTTATTGGTGCTGAAGCTTGACAAGGTCTGACCTCTGCAGAGCAATCATGTAAGGAGGGATCAGGGAGAGAATGAAAAGATTTGTCAGCCTAACATTTTGGGCTGTCAACCATTTGTCAAGTGCTAAGACACGGTAACTACAGGAGAAACACTGTATTTGAGAACCTCAGTAATTATTTTTTTTAGTTTCACAGAACATCTATTTTTTAATAAGAAAACATCTTCCTCCTCTGGCACCAGTATTAAAGAATAATAAACAATTATGAATCAAGTTATGGAAAATGTTAAATTACATTTTTACTGAGAAAGTTGTAAGTTCATGAAAATACAGGGATGTTTTCAACTACAACCTGTGTGTCTGCTGCTACAAAGGTTACAGGCCTGATCGCATCACCTTTCTTACACAGCAGTGCAATGAAAAAAAAAATTGGAGAAAAATTTTCAAGTTGCATATTTTCAATGTTATGACATGGCTTTGCAGAGAGTTGACAGCATGCAGCAGCTCAAGATGTCTCCTAGAATAGCATACGATCAAACTATGGCACAAAAGGCAGAAGAATGCAGCTTTATATATTATTATAGTAATAAAAAAATCATGAAACATTAGGTTCTAATATAACTTTCAGCTTAGTGGTTGGCAATGAGGAATAATTTAAGCCTTATATGTTCATTTAGTCTTGTCTCAGATCTACACAGAGTGCCTTATTGCTTTAAGAAAGGTCTCTGCTAAATCGTATTATTGCTATTACTTAGGGAATAACAATATTTGTAGAGTTTATAACATGTAATACAATGGGATTTGCATAATATGAAAGGCATTAGTACTTTGATTAGAAGAACCTGCACAACCTCTCAAGTATTAGGTTCAGGATATTCTTTTAACCCAAGCATTTCCATCTAAAATTTTCAAGCTCCCAGTGAACAGCCAAGTTTTATCTGAGCTACAGCCACACACATTTCCACTACTTAAGGCTCTGTTAATCCCAGAAGGCCAATGCACGAAGACATGAGATCATTTCCACTCACAGGAGACACCACACTCTGTCAATTCTTCTGCCAGGACAGAAACATCAAAGAACTGGTGCTTTATACACTATTCAACCAGCTAAGCAGGGGAGGAAATAAGAGATTAAGTGCTTGTTTTTGCTGAACTTTGCAGGGAGAGGAATGCAATGTACTTTTGTGAGAACAGATACATCCTTTAAACCCTAGTGCCTTAAAAACCTGAATAAATTTGTCAATGACATAACGTAAATTTCACCCACGTGAGAAGTCCTCCAATTATATTTTTTTCTCTAAACACCCTTGTCTTGTGGAAAATGGACATCCATCACCCTCAGTAGACCAGCTGCCTGTGTTGGTAAGGACAACACAGCAGCTTCCATCCCAGAACCCTCTTTTTTGATCTCACAAGATAATCCAGTTGAAGACGACACTTCAGTACACTGCAGCATTTGGGAGGGATCTAATTTTGCATAAGACAAGATGATCATCATCTTGAAGACTTTGCAGAGCTTGAACCCTGGTAATTCTATATTCTAACTATTTAGAAGGACTTAAAAATCCTTTAACACAGATTCACAGGGAGAGAGAAGTAGTATGCTGTTTTATGCATGGATATAGCTGTAAAACTTAAGTAGGCTACCTTCTAAAAATACCTACCCACTTTATAACCCTGAACAGAGGTTTTCCCCTGATCAGCCTTTGCAAAGCTCCTGAAAACAAAACAAAAATCCAGTAGTACTCCTCAAACTTCCCAAAACAGAGTAAAGGCTTTAGTTCCTCCTTACTTTTGCTCAGTGTCCTATTAATTTACAACAGGTTGGAAGAACTAAATTTGCTACCTAGCTTCCCAATTAAAAAACAAAGAAACCAACCAAGAGAATGAATGTCCTTATGTGCTTTCTCTGAAATTTTTGTTGCCAGGTTTTGACACATCACTTTCTTCCAGCTTTTGGTGTTATAAATTGAATCAGATGGGAAGAACACAGTATTTAATTCCTGTAAGGTAGCAGAATAGTTTTGCTATTTGCAAATTCATGTCTGTTTGTTTTAAAGCAACCAACAGTAGAGTTTTGTATCTTCCTGGACTGTCCTTAAAAAAAAAAAATTACTTTGTGATCAGCATGAAACCCTAATGTTCTCCTACATGTGCAGTACTGTAAGACTAAAAGCATTTGTGCAGGTAAAATGTCCCCTCCATTTCTTACCCCAGACTTTCAGAGATTCCTGGAGGGAAGAGGGAACAGGTGAGGATCTCTGCAGAACACCACTTCCCAAGCAAAGCACTTAAGACTGCCATCTCAGCAGGCAGCCAAGGGCATTACAGAATATACTGGACAAAGCTGATTGCCCTACCTAATTTACTACAAGCTATTTCATTTATAAATCACTAATCTCTAGGTGAAGAATAAAGCATGCATCTCTACTGCAAAACCAAAGTAATTTATCTTATAAGGTTTATTGTGATTCAAAATCTATTACAGTATTTAAGTAATGTTATGATTTGCTTTCTATGAAACTATTATTAGGTTAATATTATGATTTTACTTTTTCAGTGGAATGAAATTACATATTGATGCCTTATTTTTCCACAGCATCTTACCCTGCTGTGTTTATTTTGCTTGGCAACTGGATTTCGACTTTTAAGTGTGCAAGTTGGAAAAAATGAATTCCATTAACTAATTTTTTATAAGTAAACAAAAGAGATTACAAAGAAACATTTTTCTGATGTTTTGAGATTCTCTCAAGTTCCAGTAGGCTCTTCAAAAGGCAGAGGGAAAATAATTTTCTCTCAGTGAAACTTGATGCTAAAAATGGAAAGAAAGAAAAGACTAATATTCAAATCTCTACTTTCCCCAGTGCAGTAAGACAATATTAATACGAACTTTCCTGATCCAGACATCAGGCAGTCACAAAACAATTACTATTTACTGCAACAAATTTATATGTAAAAAGAGCCAAATGTTCCTGTTTTCCAGGGAAGGGATACATGCTTTCTAAAATTATACCTTATACAGCATCAGCATTCTGATGGCATTTTTGTGTTAGCACTGTGAATAACCATTCACTGATTGGCACAGGATTCCTCTCTAGTCTTCTTCTAGAAATACTTAGGAAAAAAATCTTTGGTGACATGGTTATGTTATGAATGACCTTTACCCTTTGCATTCTGAGCTAGTAGTTGTATTTAAAACCTTTTTAGTGACTGTGTTCAGGAGAGTCAATTAAAGATACAAAGTCCATAAACTAGATCACGTTTGTCCTCCAAATTTTCAATCCCTTTGCAGGAGAACAATCTGTCACTCACATTTCCACCAAGCATGTTGACTTGCACCATGTGCAGTCTTATTGATACCATTTGCTTGATAGGTTAAGAAAACAAGTATATGACATGGCACAATTAACATTTTCAGATAAAAAACTTTATTTGGAAATGTGTTTACAACAAAAACAGCTCAGAATGCCTTGACCCTGCTAAGAGCAGGAGCTGCCTGCACTTCCACCTGACCAAGGCCATCTCCTGGCCTGAGGGGCATTCACAGCCCTGGATCTGCATAATACTGATTTTTTCAGGGTCTAGCCCAGAGTTGCAGGTGACTTACAATTTCAAGCACTGCTACAAAGAGCCCACCTGCCTTGGTTTATTACAAGAGAATACAGAAAAATAGTCTGTTAAAAGCCAGAAATATGCAAGGTGTCAGGGGCTTCAGTTTGGTCACAGCTGATTTTCCACATGGAGGCAGGCTGGGTTACAGGAACCAGCTCAGCTGAAGGCATTGTTAAGTAATAATTAAGATGAAACATTAAGCAATTTATTTTTTAGTTATTAAGCTGCTCAGACAAGATGAACAGATACTTGCAAAGAAAATTTGCTCATGGTTTTAAAGTATTCTCTTACAATTATGAGGGTGGAGAGAAAAAAAGACCAAAAGGACTGATTATGGGAAAATTAGGATTCAAAGTAAATAGAGCCGAAATAAGATGCATACATACACTGAGGTGAATTACTGTATAACCCTACTGTTATAAAATATATGAAACTGGATCTGGACTTAAAAGACAGCTCAGAGTTAAGAAGAGAGCCTTGTCCCAGACCTAACTGGTCAACTAGTGTTTTCTCCAACACATTTTTATATCACTACTTGCAGAATGTGATAGTTACTTATAAATCCTTTGATTCCACATAAATCCTGTTATTTACCAATTTGTAATGTATCCTAAAGTATCATTGCTGATAAAAGTCCTTTTAGAATTTCTAATAAAGACTTAATTATCTATGTACTTATATATAAAATAGAATTTGGTGAAGACAATTTTCTAAGCATGTTGGCCATTAGGTTCCCTTCCTCCTCTATGTCAAGCCCTATTACTTCAAGGTGGGCACCTGTGTTATGATTTAACCCTCAGAAAATCTGTTTACTCTAGCCATATGCCTAAATAAATGCTTTATTTGGAAGTGGCCTTTGTCTCAGCTCAAGGCAGGCTCTGGGAAAGCAAGGTTTATTTTTGCATCTTTCATTAACAGGGCTCAGGTTTGCAGAGATACCCTTGTCTGAGCAGACTGTGGCTCACAGGAAATGTCACTACAGACAGGTAGAGGCCCCAGGCAGAGGTTGAGGTCCTGTTATCTGCAGCATTTCCTAATCATTACTAAGTATCACTATTCTTACAAGAACCAGAAATAAAATATTTAAGAATGAAAGAGCACAACAGATTGGATGAAATGAAGAAAGAGGAAGCAGAGAAGAAAGGCAGTGAAAGATGGAAGCAAAATAATTCCTGCTTAAACTGAAGTTGCGTGCAAAATTGAAGTAGATAACTTTTTCAACTTTTAAACTAATTTATTTAGTTTCTCAGACAATTCCACCCATTCCATAACCCTCCCACTCATTTAGAGAGGAAGGAAAGGGTGTGGTATTTTAGTTCTTTCCCATCTACTTTAGTATCTTTTTTTTTTCCTCCTCCTTTCTCTTTTCCGGAGCATTAAGACCCACTAAAATGTCAGAGTTCCTCCTGGACAATCTCTTTCCTCTAGGCACTCTTGTCATTCTCTTCTGCCTCTATTTTCCTCGGACCCATAATTCACACTTTCTAAAGAGATGTTTTTATGGTTGTTTTAAACCAATCCAAGGCCAAGAGAGAAGAAGTGTTATCCTTTTCTTTCCCTTGCTTATTGTTGCTGAACCCAAACTAACCCCAACTCAACCCATACTGAGCAAAAGATGCTGCCAGTGCAAGAGGAATGGGAGAACCTTTGGAGACAGATGTGTGACCATCCCTTTAGAACACAGCAGCATTGGCTTAGATCCCCTTTAGCCATCCAGAGAGTATATCTTGCTCCTTTCTCTTCCTTAGTCATTAATGTCACTGTTTCCAAACCACCTCTTGTCTAAATGCCCAAGAGGTAGTGGATTTCTCATCCTCTCCCATTTCCCACAGTAGTTTGCTTCATCTGTCAGTTTGGTTCTGTCCACGAGCTCTCTGCACATTTTAGTTCTTGCAGTGCTGTTGTCTCTCTGAAGGTCATGGGACAGTCAGCCATGGGAGGCAACCTGGTCCATTAAATGGATTTGGAATGGAGGTAAAGAAGACAATTAGTTCATGACTGATGTGATACTGAAGGGAGCTGGAAAAAGGAAGATGAGCAGAAACCAGGAGCACTGGCAGTGCAGCCAACCTCAGAGAGTGGTTTTAGCAGTAGAACTGAGTGTATGGATAATTAAGAACAACTCTGCATGTGTTGGGAGCAAACAGAAGGACATTAAAGCAATGAAGATGTGGAACAGTATGAGTATGGACACAGAGTGTCCAGGCCTTTTAAATGTGCAGGAGATCACTGGTGGGATGAGGACACAGAAAGTCACAGTGACACTGTAAAAGGGAACAAGCAAAGCTTTCTTGGTCGTCACAGTACAAGACACAGAGAGGGAAATTGTATGAAAGGCAGAAGAAAATCCCCTATTTACCAATACTGTGGCTGAGTTGACAGGAACAGAGACTGATTATAGTCTTCATCTAACTAGTATCTGGGAGTCTGCTATAACGAGTTCTGAACTGTTTTTGCCAATGGAGAAGTCTTTCCTCCTGCTTCAATCCTTCACAAGTAGGTAAGGATCAGTGCTGTCTCCCTCCCTTGGGCAACAAATCTGCATTTATTAGGCAAAACTCATACAATATCATCCTGCTCCTTGGCTGAACAGTCCCCTTCATCCTGACTAAAGTGAAGTCTCAGAGGAATACAAGAACTGCCAAACCTATTTTTGTCCCACGCAAGCACAACTCCAAGAACCATTACCACATGGGGTTACCATTTCCTATCCCACAAGCTTCCGGAACAACATATTTCAGCTCAAAATATTGTTTTCCTAAAATAATTTCCTTCAGAGTGCAGATCTTTGTATTTTTTTATATGATGGAGACATTCAAAGTTGAAAGACAAATTGCTAGGTTACAGCAAAAACTCTCTTTCTAAAAGGCCAAGGAAAAATGCTTTCCCTAAGAGGTTGTAAAAAAAAAAAAAAAAAAAAAAGAATTATAAAAATCAGGCATCTCCCTCCCTACTCCCTAGTTATTTTTACTCTTTCTTACAAAAATCCCTTAAGAGCCAACTCCTCTTGGCTCTGATCCTTCCCCCCCAATGTCTTCTCCAGGCTTGCCTCTGCTTTGGAAACTATTACAGTACAATTAACAGCAGATCCTTTGCCTTCTTTACAGTTACAGGTGATTTGCTTTTGCTGACACAATACTTGCTCGTATTAAAAAAATCCCTTACGTAAATTCAGAGGGTTTTTCAGTAATAGGTACTGTAAATAGCTATAGAATATTTAGGATAAGTAACTGAATCCCAGGCACCTTCCTGTGAAAATGCCTATTTTTCTGCTCAGCAAAAAATGTGACAGTCTGCACTTAAGATCCCTGACTCTACCTTGGTCAGCCTGCAAGGGAGTGGATTTGCCAATAGATGGATCTCTGACAATTGAGTATGATCACTTCAGTCAAAAGAAGTCTACCAATTTTTGGTGAAAATCTTTCTCTGTGGTTGAAGTTTAATTCTGCAAAGTTGGACAAAGAACGGTAGCAAAGACCTCACAGTAAACCACCAATGAATAAGTAATGGTTCTAAGTCGCAAGCCTGATTTAAAATTTTCTCTTTTTTAAGTATGAATATTGTTAGACAACTGTATTTACTGTCGTCCATTCTCCATCTCTTCCAGTTATTAAGATACAGTTCACTTAAAACTATTATTTACTTGCTGAAGTTTTATAGTTTGTATGTGACAACAATGCATCTTTCTGGCCCTACACATTGTTGGATCTGCTCTTTCCTATCAGGTCTTGTCATCATTGCTTCTAAGAAAAGATAATAGCATCTATTTTCCATTAGCTTACACAATGCACCAGGTTTATCTCTGTGAGTTCCTATTGAAAACTAAGATTTACACCTAGCACAAACTGAGACAGTGTAGTCAGTAATACAGTGTTTCATGGTGGCTCTGAACAGCTAATTTTTCTCAGTTTGGCAAGCTAAAATTTATCCTGGAGTTGACAACTTCAATGAAAACTGTTCTAGTGTGCTGCATATTTGTAAGTGTAAACCCACTGTCTGCTATTACCTGTAGTGCAAGATTTAATTAGCATTGAAATGCACTATACTTAACCATATATACTACATTTAGAGCATCTACAGCACAAATCATGTTACATTTTCATAGCAATTAAAAAAAAAAAAAGTAGTCTAGGTATGAAATAATGACTTAGTTTGTGCATTCACATTACTAGACCAATAGAGTCCTAACCCTTTTTTAAAATAGCCAGAAGCATAGGAGAAACAGAACTGTTTACTACAGACATATTTCAAGCTAGAAACACAATTTCAGATTAAAGGGTGAGGTCTACCACTAAATCTACTCGAACAGTTCTATTTAAATAAGAAATTTCCTTGTCCAACAATTCTTAACTTTAAATTTTTTAATGCAGTTGGCCATAACACTGTCTATTGAGAGCAATTATTTTTCATCCGAAGGTTGTGCAAAAATATTTCAAAGTAAGAGGTAATCAAGAGAGAAGGCTCAGTGTATTTTACCTCCTTTCTTGACACCAGACCAGCACAGAGAAGGAAAAGGAAGGGCAATGAAGAGCATCAATCAAGAACAGAAAAACA
Organism: Calypte anna; assembly: GCF_003957555.1. NCBI lineage: Eukaryota > Metazoa > Chordata > Aves > Apodiformes > Trochilidae > Calypte > Calypte anna. The sequence goes on from NC_044253.1 coordinate 24,461,804, forward strand.
AGAAATAGTGAGTGAGGAAAGATGTCCAGGACATCTTGGAATAGAAAAAGGTCTGGAAAAAATTACATAGAAAAATACAAATCTTTTGGCAAAGACTGGGAGAATTCTATGGGAGAAAGCCATAGAATATGGGCACAGATGGGTACTGGGAGCTGAAAGAAGAAGAGTAGATGTAAGCACTGAGAAAGTTGTGGTGGCAGAAACAGAAATCCTACTGAAGTCTGCACAGCTGCAGAGTGAATTAAAACTCTGAATTAAACCAGGAGCCCTAACCTTCATTACTCTTTTCTCACAAAATGAAAAGCACATTTCACCTTTTATTCATAATATGGTTTCTCCATTAACTCAAATCATACAGGTGTGCACTGCAAATTTTGATACTGACTTTGTTGTAGAAGTCTCCTTCACATACAGAATTTCTTAAAACTGAAGAAAAAAATCATTTCAGAAGCTCCTTCCAACAACAAGTTGGAAGTTTAGCACATTTTTTAAGAGACAGCAGCAGGCAGGATAACATTCCTTGGGTGATTGTTACCAAGTTTTTTATTACATGATTGCCTCTGCCTGCACTCCACACCAGGCATTAACCCACCAGGAGCACACCCTGAGCACTGAACCATCTCTAACTTCCTTTGACAATCCTCTTATCCTTAACAGCCCTTCAGGTTTTTTGAGCACCAACCACACCTGCAGAGACTGAACAGCACCAATACCTATGGAGCAATCTGCAGAGGTAGCAAATATTCATCCACTCACTGTATGAGTAGCATCACTTCCAAACTGAGCCCTTAATATCAGTTAAGTTTATAGTATTAGCCTGGCACTTCAGAGCCTTGTGTAGGAGATGTGGATGGTATCTATATCTAATCACAGACATTTTTCTCTCTCATACACACAGAGTCTCCCAGAATCGATCTGATTTAAGGGTAAATTCATTACTTGTCACAATACCACAATTGATGACAGTGCCATACAGAAGTCTTGAAATATATTAACATGGTTGGGATTTTTTGTAGGTTTGAAATAGCAGGTAATTAATAATGCATGTGACCACACACTAAAGATGAAGAGAAATAATACCTTTTACAGGAAGTATTATTAAGTCTATTGCTGCATTTCATATTGATAAATTTTAGGGCAGAAAAAAGATAAACTTGGTTTAAAAGCACTGATAACAATGAAATTACAACATGGGAAGTAGGCTATAAATGTAATGTACACATTTGAAGGTATTTAGTGAAATGTTATTAAATGTGTGTCACTAAAATCTTGGGCAAAAACATCTACCCTCTATAGTCTTCTCATTTGAACATGAGCTCCTCTAGCACATTTAAATGCTAGATACTACTGTCTAGAGACTTATTCTGCAAAAAGAGAGGAAGCAATGAATACCCACACTGTAACAAGTCATAAAATGGCTCTGTACTGACACAGAACCAATTTCCAGTATCCCACACAAATAACTCAAATTATGAAATCATTTATTATTTCAGATGCAAGTAGGGAGCACGCTAAAATGTATTTATACTACAATAGAGAAAGGCACACAGAGTAATATTTAAATGCATTTAAATTTCATGTCAGTAATAAATTATTACCATTGTAAACCCAGTCCTTTATGTAAATATCATTGATGACAGTAAGTTTAGAATGCATTTGCTTTTTATGTATATCACAGCAAGGAAGATATAATGGTTCTAGGACATTTTCTCTGTTGAAGTCAAGGGTAAAGTCAAGCAGCCCATGTGAACAGCAGCACTTGATGTTCCACTTGTCAAAACTCAGGCTTTGCTATTTTAGGTTTGCAAGACATTTTTTGAAACTAGAGCATATGTTGCATACCTTCTTCTCAGCTTTAACATTTTAGTCCAGATGTGTTTGAGTACACACAAAACACAGAAGATGAAAGGATTCGCTGAAATCATCTCTGGCTTTATATACTTATGGATAGCAGAAGTATAAAAAAAAAAAAATCAAAGTAATAATTAAAAAAAAAAAATCAGAAAAGAGGTTTACAGAGGAGACTAAGTACTTGCTAGCCCAAGACAGACAGATGTCATTTTCATCTTTTCAAAACTCCAATCCGGGAGTTGAACTTGAGTGAAGAGCATACAGCAGAGGTGTGTAGGAGAAATCTCACATTAAAGGTGGAAGACACTATGACAGAGAAAAGGTGAGCCAGGTGGCTCCTGAATTTACACAAACTATAAGGAAAATCTGGAAAAGAAATGTTGACACCTATATTACTCATCTTAGAGAGTTGCTCTTGTAACCTGGATTATGCAGATTTTGAAACCAAGATAATATCTTTGTTAATGAGTCACTCTCTAAAGACATAAAACACTCAACAAAATTATATGACATGTGATGCACCCATGGGAAATCCAGCACTGCTGGTAGCAATTATTGGCTCAGATCTGCAGTGGTTTGTAACAGTTTGACTTTAGAAAGGACTTCTTAGGTAACCTTTGGGAGTAGACTAACTTGCTAAGGAGAGTGGACAGACTAAAAATGCCACAGAAAAAAAGCAGCATTAAATTATTCACCAGCTACATCCTACATACTTCCACAATGTAATATAATCCTGATTTAGCTGTGTTCCCATCAGTTGCTTCTGAATATACATTTTCTATTCTGAAGTTTATAAATATGCTATGAAATATATTCTTTTCAAGAAATCAGTAACTAGAAGCTTCCAGCAATTTTGTGTCCTTGGTCTAATAGCATCTTTAGAGATCAGTGAGATCTCTAGATCTCACCCCTTAAGTCGGCCTGCCTCACTGCAATATTATATGTGACAAAATGCAGAGGTGGCCTTTTAATTTTTATTTTTTTTCTGTTAACCATTCATACTGTGTTTCGGTATAGGAAAATCTAGAAGTGTATTTTAGGTTCTCATTATTTGTAGACTGAAGTTTACCTCCCCATTGAAAACCATAAAATAACAGGACAGAAAGAGCGTTTGAGGCTACAGATGCAGACATAACTTTAAAGATGTTTATTCAATGCCCAGAGCAGTGAGAAGCTCACCCATCAAGAGAGCTGAGAAGGTGTGGGCAAGAACATATGGTCCATCATCTCAAATAGATGATGAACTTGCCTTTTGATTTCCCACCACGCTGCCAGCAGTCATGTTTTCTCAGGCAGAGCGTGACTCAAAGTTCTCAAGGAAGCAATTTTATCCACTCTCCTCCCTGAAAGGGCCAGTGCCTTAAAGGCATAATTAAGTCCGAAGTACATAATATTTAGTGACATTTACTGAAGCACATCATCTCTGGCAAACTGCCACTGTAGAAGAAACAGCAAACAGACAGATGTATTTGCAGTGTTTTCACTTGGTTTGTAATTTTTTCTCATTGTGTTGTCAGCAAATACAGAAGAAAATATTAGATGAAATATGCTTGTTAACAGACTGAACATGGATGCAGTTAAAAGAACTAATGCAATTTGTAATTTCATGACAAAAGTAATCTCTTTAAAACTACACATAATGCTTTATTTCTGCTACTAACACTTGTGTAGTTTGCACTGCCCTTGAAACCAGAACTTGACAAATAAAACAATCACAAATTCTGTGCAACACCAGAGTGTCCTGCTAAGCTTTGCATAAAATGGACCTTCCCTCAACCCTGCCTGGCCTAACACACCCTTCCTGCCTATGAATTCACTCTAAAGAATAAGCTTTTCACTTCTGAAAACATCGAGACTGATATTATTGGGCAAGATGAAAACTTGGCTATCCTTGTTCCCCTATTGTACCATAAAGGTCAAGAACTTGGTCATAATCTCCCAAGAAGGATCAGGAAAAAAAAAAGTAAGAGCAGAACATGATATGTGAATGTTCTCCAATCCAAAGGCATTAAAGGAGACCATAGAAACTGCCAAAAAAGATATCATATTTTACCAGGAAATTCTGTTCATGAAACAGATATTCCCATTAGAGATTGGATGGATAACTGGGTTTCCTCTCCCCATTCAGTTTCAAATGAAATCCGACAGGCTCCAATAAAATAATTTCCAGCTAAAAACCCTAGGCTGCACCTAATCCTTTAAGTCAGCCCTACTACCCCCAAGGACCTGCCTGGTGAAGACAAGTTGGCTGCTTTGGCTGGACATGCAACTAAGTCCCAGCAGCTACCTGTATGGTTTTAAAAATTAGACTGACCCAGTCCTGCTCCTTGCTTTAATTTCTGGAGAACAAAGCTTTCAATTAAGGTTCTGGACTTCATAATAGACACATGAACAGCTCAGGCTATGCTGTTGTCTGCTAACTTTGCTAACAATAACCTTCAGTAAAGGAGTAGAGCAATATCATAAATTGACAAAGCAAGATTCATGAGACCTCATCTGTTAATGCAGAAGTCTTCTGCATTTAGTAATGAGAACATCTTGTTACTAAATCCAAGTATTTGCCAAGCATTTTAAGTAGTACTCTTCTTTGAAAGAACAGAAAAACAGTCTCAATGGCAGCAGCCTCCAGCCTCACTCTGCAAGACATATTCTGCAATATTAAGTTTAGATAGACAAAGCTAATACAAAATTTTGCTTAGTTTTCCAGCCCAAGGAAATTCATCATGAAGTCTCTGCCATAGCTCTATCAGCAACTATGTTCACCAGGTTATGCAGAGGTGGTGAGGACATACACAACAAAGAAGATGAAAGGATTCACTGAAATCATTGAGGACAATCTCTTAGCTCCAGAGATCAAGAATGTGAACCCTGCAATTTTGCAACTCGATTTGTGCAGTTCGGAAATTCCACACTCACATTCTTCTGCTTGTGGCATGTGATTATTTAGGCATTTTTAAGTGGCACAAAATGTTTCATCCACAAGAAATACTGAATTCTATGTAGCTGCTTTAACACACTAAATTTTACTTTTTTTTTTAAAAAAAAAACAAACTAACAACAGGGGTAACTCAAACCGATGAGCTAACTGCAACTACCCTAGTCCAGCTGGAAGTGGTGGATGTTAAGACCCTGTCTTCCAGGCTTCTGGTTCAGCCAACATGGTCAATGATAGCACTATGAGGCCCAATGCTGGTCTGGCTTCTCTGCCTATATTTTTTTACTTTTTAGTATTTTTTTTTAATACTAAGCATAAAAACAGCATAATGGGGAAAAAAACAACAAAAAAACCCAGATTAAACCAATTTTTCAAGAGTATGTTTGCTGGAATAATCATCAAGATATTTTAACCTCAGAACCAAGAGCATGCAAACATATATCTAGTACAGCAAATAACAAGCAAAGAGGACCCTATAACAAAAGAAGTAAATACAATTCTTCTACCTGTGCCAAACTGACGATCATAAATATTTTTAATTGGAGGATTTGTGTGTGTGTTTTTTAGATATTTGAAGAAGTTCTTTTAAATGAACTTTGTCTTTGAAATCTGGTCTAAAAATTCTGCTTTTATACTCTAATGTCACCATATTTTTATCCTAATATCTGCCAGTGTTCCTCTGCACCCCACAGAAAACTAATTTCTACAGTGGTGTTTGGCACTTGGAGCCACACTTTCTATTTTCATCTGAAAGTTACCCAAAACCAGGAGAAACTGAAAGTGCTTCAATGGGGCTCAGAAAAACACCGCCAAATATTGCATTATATGCTGCAAACAGCTGCTAATTTGTAGTAAGAAATTTCAGCACTAGCTATGCAGTTATTGACATCCACCGCACCGGAGAAACAAAGATTCAATACAGGTGTTTAGCTACCTGCCACTTCAAATACAGAATGCAGTCACAATGTACATCCATCTGGCAGCAGAAATCAACAAGAAACCATTAAGATAATCTTAAAGATATATATGTGGCCATATCAGGAACGGATACAGGAGCTGAAGCTCTGGACTGGGCATTTAGAACAAGTTTTTGGCCTAGGTCTGCAGATATTCATGCAGTACCCTCAGATTTGCTGAGTAGGGTCTTCGCGTGGCTCTGCATGGCACAGCAGCCGCCACTTCTACCTCTGCCAGTGAAGGGATGGCTGACGCCATCCAAGGTCCACAGTATCCAAGGTAATGCTGCAAGCAACCTCACATTGTGCCTTCATATCCCAAGAACCAGTGAAAAAGGCACCCAGAAGATGCTATCCCAGTTGCAGGAAAGTGTGGAGAGCTGCACATGCATAAACATCTGAGTGAGGATGATAAAGAGGTTTGGAGTGATTTTTCCAGACAGTTTGTGTTAAGATGCATAAAGTAACTGTAAAGAAAAAGCTGCCTAAATGATCCAATTTTAGTTTTCCTTGTCAAAGTGTGCTCCTAGTTCTAAAGGGTCTCACTGGGATACAGAGACAGCTTGTGGCTCACTAGCCTGCGTGTTACCAGCCTGTCACAAGCTGGTTCAGTGCAGTATTAATGGACCTGTGGAGCATCAGGAAGAATGGAAACTTATTTCATTACTTCTGTGCTGTTCACAACAGCATTTGTGAGTGACTGAAAAACCTTAAGGGCTGGAGACGATAGGCAAGATGAACAGAAAACATGGTTTACAAATACAACAAAACTCTATTGAAAAATACCAGTTTAGAAACAACTGACATCTTGATACCGTGTAACAGCTTTTTGTAACTAGTAAGTGTAGATTTTCAGCCTCGGCAAGTTTGCTTCTAGGTACCAGTGAAACTCTACAGCACGAAGAGTAAAGACTTCGTAAGAGAGTTTTGTGCCTTTAGCATAATGAGCAGCGTTTTCTCTTTCACAGTGACAGTGCCTTGGGTACAACAGACTGCTGGAATTTTAAAGCTATAAAACCCACAGGAAAAATTTAGCACCATTTTTGCCTAAAATAAATACTCTAACCCACTGCATTAAAAACTAACCCAAACCAGCAAAATCATTTTGAAATTAGGTATTTGCTTAGGGGCACTTGAAATGAATAGAAAACAGATGCTCGAAGAAGCTTAAACATCAGGCGTAGAACCTTATTTTTAAAAGGTATTGGAATACAAAAGTATTTATCTTTTTGTAGCTTCAGTGTTGAGACACCTAAACCTGGTTCAGGCACAGGGTGCAAATCTGGGTGGTCTTGCAACCTGCCCTCCTGCAGAGCCTGCAGAATTTGGGGGAAACAATCTGAAGACAGCACCTCAGTTTGACTGCTTCTGTTAGACAGACAGACAATCTGTCCTCTAGGTGGCAAGAGATCAAACAGACACAGTCTCAAATCTCATTTACAATAGGAAACAGCATATATATCACTTGTCCACTTAGTCCACAGGCAGTGTTTGTTTCATTAAAACACTAAGGAAATGTCCCAATCTTCATTCTCTGTGCTCCAGCTGCAAGGCAGGCAGGAAATCCCCTGGAGCCTCAGTCAATCCCAATTCAACAGGGAAAGGTCTTTCCTAATCCTTCACAAGTACACAGTGTTCCAAGGAGTCCTTCTGACTGCTGACATCTACTGAGAGGGAAGGGACAATGCTAAAGGAAAAGCTGGGCAAAAGTTGAGGTGTAAAAAACCAGTGGTCCTTCAGGTAAAGGGACAAAGCTCATATAAGGGGTACCTCCAGTGCTGCCCCCCAAGGCCCTGGGCTGGCAAGCACAGTGCACTCTATCTCTGCCCCATGGCAGCAGCATCAGGGTTCCTGCCACACAATGAGGTGACAAAGCCAGTGGTTCTTCTCTGAGAAAGGCAGCTCCCACACGCCATCATCACAACTGGAATATATACAATAAATATGGAAATTTATTACTTGCCTTCACTGAATGTGCTCCAAAACAAGTTGGTGCTTGGGACAAATAAGCCTCTGGAGCCTGTACCAGCACTGCAATTGGAGGTTTGCCTGGTAGCTTGTGGAGAGAGGGAGGAATCTGCCTCTCAGGGCTGACCCAATCAGATGATGTCAATCCCAACCCACTTCTGATGCCCTGACTTCAAAATTTTGCCAGTGATAGTTTGGAGTCTTTTGTGCTACTTGCTATCTCTGCTTTCTGAGATTCTGGAGCACTACAGTTCTCACTATAAAAATATCATTTATGTGAAATCTTTTCAGCACACAAATTATTTCATACTTTGTTTAGACTGTGTGTTTCGTTGGAGCAGTAACTGTCTCTTATTTAGGCATTTTTGCACTGGCAGCAATAACAGGCCTCACACTTTCTGGTTTATGAGGCAACTAATATTTTAGCACAGTAGTGAAAGTAATTTCAAAAGGAATCTGCCACAAAACAGTTAAAAAAAAAATCAGGATTTTATTCCTAACTGTGCAAAAAAGACAGAATGGAAAATTTCTTTTTCACATGCAACAATTTCGCAAACCCAGAAGTTAACCCTTTTATTTACCTATTTATTTCCCCTCTGTCCTATGGAGAGAGAGGAGATGCTGTTAAATTACTTATCAGAATTGGCGCATGCCAGTGAATAATGTAGCAGTGTTTGACTAACCATTTAAGGAGCCTGGGGATGATACCATTTGGTGTTAATTTACTTCTCTGGTCCATTTTTTATTTTTTTCACTGTTGGCATTTACTTCTGTGGTACTCCACTGTTCAATAACAAAGGAAAATGTTACAGCAATGCTGAAAACATTCTAATATTTAAGAGTTAGGATATATTTGAACATTTCTTTCATCTTTGCTTGCAGCACTGCACCATTATCTCTGCAGTATTTATTGTTTCCAATGACTCAAAGTGCTGGAATTACTAAACCTTGTTTTAACCCTTCTGCTTTTATACCCTGAAGTACTTTCCTCCTTCCTGATGCAATACGGAACTCAAAAGGTCAGCTATGCATATTATATTGCAGCACTTCTGCTATTTCCTTCCTTTGAAGGTATAGGTTAAAAGAAAACAAAAACCTAAGCCACAATGACAGTTCAAATATAGACCTTTTAAATTTACTTTCCTTAGCTATGGAATAATCTCAAGGTTTTTCAAGGCTCATGCTCCACCTTAATTAGAACATTAATAAAATGCTTGCAATAGCTTTAGCCAAGCTTCCGGGGAAAATCAGACATTCCAGCATAAGTCCTGCTCAGAGTTCAGTGACAGTTTACCAGAAACTGTCCTGGTAAAAACACTATTTTTGTTACTCAAAGTCGTCACATTCTGAACTATTTTCTCTCCTCTCATGGCCTAAGCATCCCCCCATGGCCTGGGCACCTTTGTTCAGCACAACACACAACTGGCAAACACTCCACTAACCTGCCTTATACACTTATAATGCTCCTGAACCAGGTGGGACAACTAAAGCTGAATGAGTTAAGAGATACACATAAGAAAGTTTAAGACTTACTCCTTGAATAAACACTTAGCAGGTTCAGCCAAGCTTTCTACTGCATCTGTAAGACAGGTGAGCTACCCACCCGTGACTATTTGAAGTGAAGAGACTTAAACATACCCCAGAAGGGCACCACATTGTTGCTGGATCAGAGGACCATCAACAGGACAAACTTCTGAGATCTGCCTCACTTGTTCAAAGCAAAAGCATTTCAGTGCAGTTGTCCCTTGCTCATATCTGACCTAGCTAATTTCAAAATTTTAGAATATATCTGCCGTATTTTCAGTATGTCCTAAACACACATTTATATCAAAAGATATATTCTCAGGGCTCCCCCCCAATTCAAAACTGATTAACATTCATTGCAACTTAATCTGTTATATTTGTTTCTAGATACTGAATACCTAAATCAACAGCTGTTGGCTTGTGTATCCCACTCTTGCACTTTTCTATATTCCATCACATCTGCCACTTCTGAAGAGTGAATATTTAATTTAGAAGCAAAAGATTATTATTAAATCTGGTAGCTTGGAGGAAAAGACTTATTTGGTCACAGATTAATAAATCCCCTGACTTTTACAGTTAGCTATTCGATTCATGTTAAATGTTCTTTGTCATCTTCTGTAGTAAGGTCCTGAACTCTAGCAGGAAAATAGATTACTCAGAGAATTTATTAATGCTGCTAGCATATTTTGATTCTCTCTTCACCCACGCCAGTAGCCTGTTTGGGATTTTCATCTTTTGTACTTAAGTGATCTGTTTTGGGCTTATTGGTATTTTTAGGTTTCTTTTGTTTCTTGTTTTTTTTTTGCTTTCTTGTTTTTTGGTTTATTTTTTTGGGGGTGGGGGGGTTGAGATTTTAGTTCTTTTTTGATTGGTTGGTTCATTTTTTGAAATACAGTTTAGTGTCTCAGTGTTATAATCTTCATATTTAAAGGATGTAGATAAAAATATTTAAAGGAAATTGAAAACGCCTCCAGCTTGTTCCTCTCATAATCAGCTTTTTAGTTTCTTCTGTATACCTCTGAATGCTCAGAATGAAAACTCCATTTTTATTTAGAAGTTGAGTTTTATTTAAAATGAAGTAACTGTTTTCTCCCACTGAAGTGAGCTGAAAGCAGGAACATCTGACCATTTATGGCAACAGCTTCAAAAGTAATAGAACCTCTAGAAACGTGTATCCCCATTCTACTTCCAAATCCATGCTCCCTAGATATTATTTGAAGCCCTTCACTGAGGATGGAGAGGGGTCTCTAAATACCTTGCAATTTGCCAGGTGATGCAGGTCAAAGGACTTCAGCCACCTTCAATGGATTTCACAGAGGAAGCCAAGGGCTTGAACTATATGACCCTCTTACATACTATTTAATTTCCAAAGACTTTTCATATACCACATAACATCTAGTGCTGTAAGCTTAATTAAATCTTCCTTTTTACAGCCTCCTTCAAACATGAAATTTTTCACCCAGACAAGACACTGATGAACACTAAGATGTACTGGGTCACTTCTACAAGCAGCCACCCCTCCAGAAACACTGCTACCAGCAGCCTGTGATGCAGCCATCACTTGCTGTGCCCTTACAGCCATTGCAACCTTGGCTGTGCTACACATCTGGAAGGAAAACAGATTCTTGCCACATGTATTTTCTTCTGCTTCTTTGTTAAAACAAAGTGATGACCAATTCATCTTTGAGTTCAACCACCCAGAGGTTACCTTTTCATCATGTGCATTTGGAAGATCCTGTGGATTTTCAGTCCATATCTCCAAAATGTTTAGCTGTCCCTGATGGCATTAATGCTGCTGTTAAACAAAATCCTCTTCCTCAAGGCAAGCTAAAATTTCACTCTATAGGATGAAACCTTGGATGTAAGTGCTTCAAGCTAAATAAATGAGCTCTAACCTTGAGGAAAATAGAACTACTGGACTGAGCAGAATGAAATTTGAGCTTTACTTAAAGGCAGTGAATTCTCTTACCATCTCATGTAAATAGCTAACTGAGGAGTTGGTAAACTGAAATAACACCACAGTTGAGCTGGTTGGTGTTCAGAAGTTTGACTTCTGAACTCATAATTTGACTTTTTTTGAGGAAATAGATTGCAGATTTAAAGCATCGTTAGGAGTTTGGGAGGAAATATGTCTGTTATGGAAAAAAATAAACTCAAAACTTGTTTTTTATCCCAAGTGCCTTCAAAAGCTTCACAACTCTAAGGGTTATTTCAGAGCGTGTTGTTCTTTTTATTGCTAGATATTCGGTTACACCAACACGATTACTCTAGTACAGACAAGCAAGGATATAGAAGGTATACAGTCAGGTTGTCACAGACAAACACATCTGGTTCTGTAATTGGCAATATATAAGAGATACATGTGTTCAGTAAAACACTGCAACTCTATGCTTTTTGATGCTTGGAAGACTTAATTACTCCTGAAAGACTTTAGCAGAGATGCAACACTACAGTCTTTTACAGTCTTTTACTTTATTGAACACACATCCTGCTATTCACTACTGGCTTTTCATCCTCCCTTCGCTTCCCACCAGCTTTTGAGGTCAGAGTCATGGCCTTTCTTACCTTTCCTAGATGCCATTTCCTGCCCTCTTGTGAGCAAAGCCTGGAGCTTGGCCACAACCAAGAAACCAAGCTCAAATAGGCATTTAGTTTTCTAAACAATGGGGATTTTCATCCACGTGTTTTCCCTGTACTGTCTTAGAAATCAAATGGGGTAGACTCCAGTATTTGAAGTTTTGCAACCATAAGAGTACTACAAGAAAAAAAATTTTAAAAATAAGTTCTTTAAAGTAGAGGTCAGACCTATGAGTTTTCAGTACAAAAATCAGTTTTCAGAAGTGCTGAGAACAGCAGATTGCTATCATATTATGTCAAACACCAGCTACCAACACAAAAACTACTGTTTCTTTGGACAACAAGGTTATGTATGCTCATATTTTGTCAATCCAGATGACAGGTACTATTTAGCTTTCAAGATTCCATACAATGAACCTATCTTTAAATTATAAGCCACTGATCATTACTTGATTACCCATTACTGTGTAAGTGAATTAGGAAAAAAACCCTGAGCATTTCATAAACAAAATGGATCAGCAATTAAATGCAAAATTGTTCTAATGACTTGTCTTCAGCAAACTTTCTCAACAACTTAAAAAAATAACTGTATAACTGTTAGTTATAATATTAATTTTGCTTTATATGCAGGATAGTTCACTATTTAATTACATAGAAGGAACCTGAAGTTTATCATTAACACTATAAAAATATAGCAGCCAAATGGAGTGAATTCACAACTTTGTGTTTATGTTTGAACACTCAAAAACTGGAAGAGTATTGCTCATTCCATTTACCAGTAACTACAGTATGGAGTTATGAGAGCAGGGAGTACCATAGTCCTTGCAGGGACTGCACAAACAGACTAAATCTGTAAAACATGAAGTTCTTGTGCAGTGCTTTTCTTTAACTTCCACTTAAAAGTACATGCAGCATATGAAGTGATTCTGTATTATGCTTTATCTCCTATTATTAAAAACCTTAAACCATTGAGGAAATTCAAGGCCTATATTTTTACTGTTCAGAGTAAATGAGCCTGCACATGCCTCTGGTATCCCATAAATTCACACCCTTAAAGGCTGAAACCAGGTGCTCAAATCTGAAAGAATTATATGAAGCAATATCTGTTAGATATATTCACCCTAATACATAAAATGCATTAATAATAATATTTTATAATCCCTGCACTATACTAGTTGATATTTTCCATACTTGCCTGTGTTCAGGGCTTGTAAGTATTATGTAACCATTTTTCACTTTAAAAAGAGGGGGAAATCCTTGTTTAACTTCCTGTATTTTTCCAATAATTGTTTGTAATACTATAGTTTAAACCTAAGGGTACCGTCTTGCCAAGAGAGTATGCAATTAATATAACCCACTGTCACTGCTAAATTATTTGATCAAACTTGATAAATATTGAAGGCCAGACAGAAACCCGACCTCCCTCATACACTCTGCCTTTTTCAAATTTTCTGTATGCCACTATCATGGGCTGTAGTAGAAAACCATGGATAACATCACTAAACATGCCAGATCTTAGAGGGACCTTCTTATTTTTATATTTTCAGCTGCCTTTTCCCATGTATTACTGGTAAGTGAGGAAGGAAAATACAGGTGTCTAACTTAACAACCACACTAGATAACACACACTGAGGAAAAAAATCTGGCTTAGCCTTTGGTCCCACTGAAGGCAAGAGTAAGGCTTACTGCAAGGTCAGGTTCTCACCACATTATCCTTGTTTCCACTCTACCTGAGCAGGTGACACGTTTGGATGATGCACAGGACAAGCAGGGACATGAGCAGAATGACAGTACAATGCCTGCTTCAAGTACAAACAAACAAGGGAAAGGGAAAACATCTGGGAATGAAACATGTTCTGCACACAGTCAGTAGGTCTCCACAGGGGAAGGAAATGAGCAGCACTTGGTTTATCATCTGGAGTAGGAGAAATTGTAGTGTGCAGAGCAAGCTACACTGCTTGCCATACTGTTTGCCTTCCAGCCCCCAGGAAGGCTGAATTGAGGCAGTTAATTAGCCATCCATCCAACAAAATTCCCTCTTTCTCCTTAGCTGTGATAGGTGGTAGCTTGCACACACAGATAGAGCTGCCCAGCCTGACTGAGGAGCTGCTCACATCCTTCTCACCCCCTCAGAGCAGGTACTGAGTGCAGCTCCCCAGTGCCCACCCTGCTTCTGTGCAGTGGATAAAAAAATAAGAGCTGGTCCTATTTTTTAGAGGTTTACCATTCTTGTGCACATAACTCCCAAAGTTCCTCCTGAGACAGGTTTCTGTCTCATATCTTAGTGGAAATTACTTAGAAGAGAGCATATTACAGAATATCTAGGTGCTCCTGGTTCAATTTATCTGTTGATTTAAGCAACACATGAAACACCAGCTCATATATCAGTCATTACCATATGACCAGACTTCTTCCAGGTTCTGTAGTGTAGTGGGCTCCTGCTTCCCACTGCAATGGTGACACCCAGGTACATGCATTTGCTGAGGATGCAGGAACTACATTACAGGGCAGTGTAAAAGTATTTCTCTGTAGTCATATAATTATATTTCTGCCCACGTTAACATTCAAGTGCAGCTCATGACTACTAAAGAGCAAATATAAAGTAAATTGTCCCTTGTCTGAGGACACTCATAACCATCTTGTAGTAAAGCACCTTTTACTGAAACAAAACAGAGTTGAGCAATAATTCCTACTTGCAAAGAATGAGACAAAAAAAAAAAAAAAAGTGATTTTAACCAAGTGAATAACTACTGGTCTAGGCATTATGCATTATAGTTTATTAAAGCAATCAGACAACACATGCACACTTGGAAATGTATAAATAAATTGGGGAGGACTAACGCATGAAAATGTTCATTAAAAAGTACAAAAAAACCCAAACAAACAAAAATCCTTAAAACTTCTGTTTAACCAGTTAGAAAAATATGAAAATTAGTTTCAAACAGAATTAATTTTAAAAGTATCCAAGAAAAAAGGATGTTTAAGAGGAGATAAATTTCTAAACAGGGATCCACAGTTATGTATTACCATGGCTAAAACCAAGTCAGAGTTCTCCATTCCCATAGGGCTCCTGGCATTGTTAGAAAATAAAAATACTGAGGAAGCCTAACTCCTTCTCAAGTCCATGTAATAAGATGCCAATAATACCCAACTCTTCCAACATGTTCAAGTAACAGGGTTATTTACTATTGATTTTGAGTGAATAGAGAAAAAGCAGGTTTAAAAAATAAACCCTGCTGGACAAACTTAAATGTCATTTCAGTAAACTTTTAATGTGTCTCATAATACCTAACACGAAAGTTAATTTCCTGTTGATTTGAAATCTTCATCTTATATTTCATAGACACTGAAAAGACGTGGTTCCACCAACAGTAGAAAAGTAATTTTCCTTTCCACTATTCCACTTTTTTGCTTGCTTGTTTTCTACCATGGTACATGAGAAAATTTAGAAAGTAAGTGTTTAAGACGGATCTTACATTTAACTCTGGCCAATGCACATGGGGATACGTGGGGGTTTTTTGTTGTGGTTTTTTTTTTAACTTCAAAGGAATTCTTGCTACTAGGACACAGTCACTACTGTTCATAAGAGGAATTATTATCAAAGGAATAGCATGTAATGATTATAAAGTGTGAACATGCAGGCTAGAGCTATCAACATTTGTCCTTGCTCTTAAACTTGTCTTTTTTAATAATAAAATAAATAATCTAAATTGATTCACAATACAGACAATCTTCCCCACAGGACAAGAATCAAGATGGTTGATTTCATTCCCTTTACTGGGTTAGCATGAAACTTTTTCCACAGGGCTTTCTACTAATTACAAGCAATTAATAATTAGTTTGAGAGTTTATACTATAGGATTATGAAATATTATAATTAGGGAGAACTGAGCATAACATTTAATTGTTTTCATACATTTTTCTGCATTTGCCAGTGTTCTCCATAGTTGCTTAATTTTGGATTGGATGCAATTCAAAGAGACAGGAGAGACAGCAACTAATGCCAGGCTCAGGTCAGGTCAAATTGCTTTTTAAAGATGTTGGGTAGTCATATTTTATTCCAAACCAAAAATATGTCTAAGCTGGAACAGAACCAGAATGACAGCCTGGGAGAGCTGTTTCACAGCCTAAAAACCCTATTCATCAATAACTGATGAAGAAACACTTAAAATGGGGATTTTTGGAACCACATGAAGCAATTAAAAAAAGAGCACAATGAACCTTCATTGTATAAGTTTTCATTATGGTGACATTAATGAACATGGGGTATATTTAGTATGCCCTTAAATACACAGGGCTTCAGAAAACCAGAGCAGATCCATGAGGTTTATCTCAGAAAGTTTGGAGCTTCAGATTACATAAGCATACCCAGACTAATGGCTTGAAAGTAAATAGACCCAAAAAACCTGCACAAGACAAGCCTGTTAGAAGTCATTCATCAATAGGCGATTTTCTAGATTGGGATCTAAAAGCTGCAATTTTTTTCTTCCTGTGGCCCAGCAGCATGGATGATGGCACCAAAATCCTACCCACAAGAAGAGTATTCCTGTTGCTCTTGTATTACAGGAAGCAAAACAAGCATGTGGCCTTTCAAAAGTTACACCACAATTCTGTTTTAGGAAGTTCAGATCCCAAAACACAGCACATTAAGCTATACAAAAGAACATACAAATAAGCTGTAACATGATTTCAGTTCACTAGATATTAAGGAGCTGTTTAAAGTTCTAGAAGAGTGTTTGAGCAGGGTTTATTGCTGGCAAAATTATGTTTCATCAAATGCTCTGGGATGTATCAGGAATACGAAGTGCCCCATCTCTTGCTCCCTTAATGCAAATACTTTTCAAAAATCTACTGTGTATAGCAGGAATCATCAGCTTTTAAGGCAGTGTGCCATATGGCTTTCCTAAATTAGTGATCCACTGGACCAAAATCCCATGACATGTAGTGGATACTCTCTCTAATGGA
This sequence comes from Calypte anna, assembly GCF_003957555.1. Taxonomy (NCBI): domain Eukaryota; kingdom Metazoa; phylum Chordata; class Aves; order Apodiformes; family Trochilidae; genus Calypte; species Calypte anna. The sequence goes on from NC_044253.1 coordinate 24,478,580, forward strand.
GCTAAAAAAATGCCTCCAGTCACATTTTTGAGGGCATTTGTCTCTGAGCAGATCCTGTGGCTCCAGCTGAAACTCTTGTGCAGTCCTTCCCACATGCCTTTCAGACTCCTCATAAGCTATCCCTGGAAAACATGTACTGTTCTGTACAATACCCCATGAACAAATACTCTTACGTGTTAACTGTGATCTTGCTTTATCTCCTTCTTCCCAAAAAAAGCCAACAAAAAGCAGATCCACAACAATCAATGACTGCATTGGACACTGAGTGAGGAGAGCCACTGAAGTACCAAATATAGTAACAAAGACTTCTTTCAGAAATGGTTAAAGTTGCAATTACTGTGAGCACATCACAGAAAGAAGAGTGTGCATTTCATAGCACAAATCACAGTGGCGTCTGAATCCAGTTCATTGCTAACTGGGAGTCACAGAAACCCAGAGGAACTAACTTGAAAGATTAAGCACAGGTCTTACATGCTAACCCATGTAAACTCAGCAGCAGCAGCACAATGTATTGTACCAATAACACACCAGTAAGAGGAGACTTATATGTGAACCAGAAAAAAAACAACCTAGACTGAAAACCAGAAAATGATCCCTGTGAAGGGCAGTCAAACAGAAGAGAAAATATTACGGTATTTTATATCATTTAAACATTTAGCTGTTCAGCAATTACTCAGCAATTGCCAGTCAAAGGCAGACTTTACATTTTCTTGAAGAAAACACAGGGCAATTATGTCAAGTTGCCTAGGACACTATGTAGCTTGTAACCATTAGGCTTTATAGAAATGAATCATCACAGAGGATAGCACTAATCAGCTGGAATACCAACTGTAAAAGCTATTATTTGCACAGTCTTTACACTTATAACTGTATCAATAGATTGCCTACATAGTTTCATCCTACCATTAGAAAACTGTGTGCGTATTGTATATATATTTACACGCTCAGCCCACCAAGTCTTCTAACAGAACTGGTTCACAATGTATTCTTTAATTTTTTTTTAAATTACCAGACCTTCATAAGGAAAGAATACATCTAAACAGTATTAATAATATAGGTGTTTAAAAGTATAGGTCTTCACACTTTGAAAGCCCAAGATCTGAAAGAAGCACACTGGCACGAAGGCATTTTTCAAAGAATTGGATTGGGCTCTAGTCTAGAAAGTACAAAGGCTGCATATATTATATAAGATTGCTCTCATTATGGGAGGCACCATAAATCTTAAAGTAAAGATAACGACAGAGAATCAAAGGACTGAAGAGAAGGAATTCCTGCTAATGTACTTGTACTCTGAAGAGTGACTTTGTTTAAAGGGCAAAGCCACATTCCATCATCTCCAAATCTCGACTGTGCAGTCAAAATTGCTCCCAGAGCAGGAAAGCAATGCTATTAACTGTGCTTTCAAACTCACCAAGAAATCTGATATTTAAACTGGTTAGTTCTGACTTGCAAGAACCTCAAAAAGTGTGGATAAAAAGCACATCAAGTCATGCCACAGTTATGCACCTTTTAATTGTTTGTCTTGGGAACCATGCAGAGCGTAGAACAGGCAAAGATTTGAAAAAGATACTGGGCCTTCCTTCACACCCCATCACCACTGGGCCACAAGACCCAGTATATACTTTTTGTGCCTGGGTCAGATTCATAAGGCTGACAGATATATGTAACACCTTGCCAGTTGAAATAGTGCAGAAGACTGGGAGCTTGCCAACACCCACTGGTCAGAAACACTGAGTAACACGATGCCACTTCTAGGTAGCCACATTAAATTACAAACCACGCAGTTTAAGGCTTCCTTTATTCTTTCTTCCCCTGTGCTCTCTGAAGTTCGGTACAGCTGGCTGTAACACTCACTAATATTTCCACATAATACAAAGATAAGAGATAAGACCAAGCATAAAGTGTTAGTGTTTGCAGTTTTATGTTAACCTACTGAATGGCACATTCCTAAACTGGGAATGCTGCATAATCCTCTACCTTTGATCTAGACTTAACAACTGTTTTAAAAATAAAAAATTGTTTTATGTTTTATGATGTGCAAGGCTGATTATAGTAAGGCCATGAATTGTTAGGTGTCTGTCCTCAGTTATATGCTCAAATGTTTAAACACCAAGATGATTTTTTTTTTAACTCTTCCATAAGCAGCTCATGTTAATAAATCCAGGTGAGAGCTCAAGTCTTCTGTCACACAGGATGATTACAGTGTCTGCATTTGTATGAAACAAGATGTATTTCTGATGTATTAATCATTATTCCATCATGTTCTGGTGTTTTAAAGGTATTTCAGTGTTCCCACTAAATTGTGTGAGGGCTGATAAAGTCCTTTTTGCATGCATTTATTTACTCACATGTCTTGTACCAACTGGAAAAGGAAACCTTCAGTTTCTAAGACTGCACAGATCTTCTTATATCATCCAGCTCTAGCTCATCTTCCAGGCTAAAAGAGCCTTTCACAACTTGGACAAGCTGCATGCCTACTGCAAGAGCCAGCAATGCCTGCAGGTAAGAGCAGTGCCCAGCTAGTTATCAGCAGTGTCCTGTGGGGTCCTGTCACCTACAGGACATGAGGGACACCTGGAGACGTTCGCTCCAGAGACTTTCCTATAGGAAATTAAAGCTCATCAGAACAGCTAAAACATTTTTCTCCTGACCTACTGTTTCCGTGGCACTGCAGTGCTTCATGTAACATTACCTTTACACATTTTAATCCAATTCATCATTCTTAAGTATGTATAGAAGTTGCATACTTTGGAAGAGGCACCTTCTTAATTCATGTAAACTTACTCCCATAGCCCAGCAACACTTCTGCACTGAATGCTGCTGTTTTGCATCCATGAAGATGAATTGGTTACTGTTCTTAAGCCATTTTACACGCCCAATTAAATTCTGCTGGTTTTTTGCTTCATGCAATGTAGAACCAACATTGTTAAGTTTGTGGTTTGAGGACTTCTATGATCTAGTTCATGCTCTATTTTGATTCACTCTTTTAAAAATGTTATCTTAGCATTTTATTCCATGGGACAGTCCTCAACCTCTGTGATAATGAAATTCAACGTTGTGAGGTGGCCTAATGTTCCATTGTCTGAGTCAGATGGGTAGGCCTAGCTTCTAAAAGGAAGGAATAATTTGGAGTCAGCCAAGGGCGAGAAGAGCATCAGTTTAGGAAATGAACAAATATTAGCTGTCTGAAAACAGATGCAGAAGTAAGAAAGACCCTCTTTACTTCAGGTATCTCCTGGGTCTCCTCCACTCCCAACTCCTGGTATTCAAAATAACAAAGTAATCTGAAAGTTTGAGTCAATGACTTGTGCACTAAAATGTTTTTGCTTTTGAATTCTGTTTACCTATATGTGACTTATTTATGATTTTTACTATTGAGCACACACTATCGAGCTCATATCTTTAGAAACATAACAAATTAAATACTGTATCTGTTGTTATAAGGTAATAAGTGTAAGGCAGAGAACATTTTTTGCTCCAGGAAGCATAACTAAGGGTGTATGAGGGAATAGGGTACTCAAAAATAACTTTTTTTAAAGAACCAATCAGACAGCTCAAGATGAATTCAGGAATAAGGGGATTATTTATAATTTTTATGACTGAATGTTTACAATAGCTTTCTCCAAGAGGTCAATAAAGGCTAGTCTCCCATTTTAAGTATCTTTTGCACATCATCTATTTCTGTCAGAAACATTATGGAAAACTAATGGAATTTTGGTGTTTATAATGCACATGTATTTATTCACAAATATATTAATGGGTTAATAGAGAATAACAGTTGGGCCACGTTCTTTTGCTTATATTCTTTCAGAAGGATTCTTGTCCCTCTCACTCCCCTTAGGAAGGCTTCTCAGGGTTACTGAGATTGCTATGGAAGCAGTATATCTGCAATACTATACCTTATCCTTGCACCCTATCAGCCAAATTCCAGGAGCTGCTATGCATAGCTGACAGGTTAACTCTGAATCACTACACCTTCCTTCATTGCACCATTCCAGTTTAGACTGGCTTTTTCTAGCACACAGCACCAAACTAGAAACTTTCTACATCTCTTGTAAGTGAGAAATAACTCCCTTGGCAATCCCATTGAGCAAGACAAGGTTTTGTAAGTCTCATTCATAAGACCTTCCTCCCTGGTGACTTGAAAGTGTTATTTTTGTCTGCTATCCCAACCTATTAAGCTAATAAGGAAATGGGTTAGGAACGATTTGCCAAATTATATGAAACTGCTCTACACTCCTTAGCCAAGTTTTCTTGCTGTTGAATGTTGTTGTTGCTTCAAAGAGGGAGGAAAATGTGCTCACTATCTGGCAGAAAAGACACAATCAAAGAAACTTGGACAAAAAGTGTGAATACAAAGGGCCAAGATACATACAGCAGCTCAGTGCATCCCTTTCACAGCCAACCCTGAAGCTAGTGATAGCCAAAAGTAATTATGAGCAAAGGGGTCAGCTGCAGTGATTGAGAGGGATGTAGGTATAGAGGAGCATAAAGATTACATGAAGAAGCTTCACAGTGCTGTGAAGAAATATTAGAAAAACAATAGGATAGAGTTGTGGAATGAGAGACTGTGTATGATGAAATGCAAATTTTTTTAAATGTCTTTTCAGAGAAAAAGGAATATTTTATTTCAGAAGCATGTTATGAAGACTAGATGAGAAACAACTGGGTAAAATTTTGGTCAGAGGGACCATCAGCAGCCAGGTGGCAGATGTGCATCATGTCCAGGATTCATGACGGTAGCAAAGCTTCACACATTTGTAGCGCTAAGCCTTGGACAAGAGGCCCAAGCCAGAGTTGACCTATAGATGAATCCTGTCTTTTTTACTAATAACCTTTGTATTGGTGGGTATTGTTCAGGGTTATAACAATAGCCATGCTGATGCCAGCAACTAGCCACCCAAAGTATTGCTTATGCTGACTTGATATCTGGAGATGTTTTAGGAAACCCTAAAACCATGCCTGGACTCTGACCAAATATTGGTCCTGGCTGGTCTGAGGTGGGGGAGAGAAAGAAGAGTCTTAACCAGATAGGTCCACATAGCAAAATATCATTTTCAAGCATATAAGGCTAGCTCCTTTTGCCATGGCTTTGGATGCCGCACCTATGGGTGGGCATAGGATTTTCCCACTTGATGGGAAGGGTTCTCCAAATCCTCGCTGCAACCAGGGCTCCCCAGTGACTGCAGATCTCGATAATGGAAACATGTGCAAGTGCTGATGGATCTCTCTTAGGCACTGCCCTTTCTCTCAGGTAGGAATGATTTGATGCATTACCCTGTATTTTCTCTATTTGCCTGCTTTGGGTGCTTTGTTACATATTTTTCTTATTGCACATTTTCTGTTGTATTATTTGGTTATTAACACTAAAACACATCTACCCTTTTCACTCTGGTGTCCAAGTTTAATTGACATCCTCAACTGGAAAAACAGTTTTGTGGCAGGAACATGAGAGGGATGGAGATGTAATGGTGTTTCTTACTCTGGGATAAAAGGTTTGATGAGAGGAAAGTTCTGTGCAGTACAGCTAAAAAACAAGTGAGAAATCCACATATTGCTGGTGTGCTGGGGCAGTGCCAGGACTGAGTTAAGACTTGGACTTTAACTTGCTTGTTCTTCCTTTTCATATCTGTGCACCTGCAATTTTATCACACATATCTTATCAAAAAGCAGGAAAGACAGACTTGCCAATCTCTCAGTTTTGGCCTCTTAACTACTTGGCTAAATAGAGATGGAAGGAGCTTTGGGACCTTAACAACAAAACAGAAGAGCTTCTTTTGCAGAATGCACTGGGCAGAAGATGAAAAAAAAATCTCTAATGTCACTGAGCAGAGCCTCACTGATTTGTATTTATCACACAGCAATACATTCAAAATGTACGAGGTGGGATAAACTAAGGGAAGGAGGTTTTCAGTTTCATGGATTCACGCAAGGTCTCAAAAATAAAATTATTGAAATGAGAAAAGCAATTGTCTCTGCCTATCTCTCTAGAATCAGGCAGCAGAAGAGCAACTAAAAAGAGCAGACACCATTTTGGAAAGGAAACAGACTCCGAGTACACTATGGTAAGATTAAAAAAAAACTATGTATATAACACTAAGGTGTGTTGATGAAATGTAGAAGACACACAATGACTACAGTAGAGTGGTAAATGCGACTTGCTGGAAGCAAGAGCACAATGGAAGAATGGGCACAAGGCCCCTCAGCAAGGAGCAAGTTCAGTAAATAGCACTTACTGTAGGACAACCAAAGGCTGAAGAACTTTTCAAATGCAGATTGTGATATCAGTGAAAAATTAATGCTACCAGAAAGTGATTAATTGTCCACATCTGCAGACACAAGTATAATTGTTTTTTCCCCACAAACAACAAAAAAGTGATCAAATGGAAATCAGCTGTCAGAAATATACCCAGAGAAGCAGTTTCGAGGGCAAATTTTATCTAGAATGCTTATGTACCTGTAGCCAGGGAAAAAAATAATCACACTTCAGACTGGCTTTATTTTAATACATGCACACATACTAATTACAGCAGATCACAAGCTAAATTTCTCCTGGTTTAAAATGTTGAATTCAGCTGAGGTCCTTCTTCCTACAACTGATTCCCCAGCCCTTAAAGAGTGAGTCTCTTCCCAGGATAAGACAAATTAAGCTCTGAAATAAGGCATGGTGAAACATTTTTTGCAGTACTTGGGTAAGGGATGGGGTTCTACAGAAGAACAGAGAAATCTAGAAAAGGCTTCTTTTTCTTGGGAAAGAGGACTAAAAGTTAAAAACAGAAAAGGGATGAAGAACTTGCTGGAAAGAGAAACCTGCCAAGCAAATTCCCAGGTGTTCTGGAAAACCAGTGACATTAATCTGGTTTATCTGTTCTTTCCCTACATCTCCATCAACGGGGAGGTCTGGAAACAATGAGCTCAGAGCAGCCCTCATATTTGAAGAGAATATTTTTTTCACTGAGCATAGCTTACAGATTTTCAGACTAGAACAATCTGCCAGTATTTCCTTGGGACAGAAGCTAGAATATCCTGATACAAATTTTATGCCTTTATGCAAAGCTATTTCAGTAAAAAATATGCTGAATGGAAGAGAAACAAAAATCAGCTGTTCCAGTGACAAATTTTCAAGGTTGTGGATTTTTTGTGTGTATTTTATTTATACCACCATTGGCATGACCCAAAGCAACATAAAAAAACCTAAAGATTGTCCCATGCATTGCACATGCCTTCTTTTGTGGGCTTAGCATCAGCTCCCGACCTCAGTCCCAGCTCAGAGAGTGTAGGCAATAGCAAGAGGCATCCCCACTCTGCTGGGGTGTAGCCAGGGCACCCTTGGGTTAGGGGATACAATGGGTAGGATCAGGAGCAGGTGCTCTGCCTCAGGGATCCCTTCCTACCCCTTTTTATCAGGCCCTGCCCATCCCCTGCTGAGACACACACACACAACAGTTGTGAATTAACTTGAAACACAAGCAGAATGCAGCATTGCTTGCAGTAACTACTGCAACAGCAGCAGGAGGGCTCTGTTTAACATACTGATAAAACACCAGGTCCAGGTGTTGTCCAGAGCAAAAACATGGGAGTAAAAAACATATGTTGCTCACCAAAACAGCACTACTTGAGCTACTTTTTTTCCATAAGAGATTTGTATTGCCTTTCAAAAAAAACCAAAATAACCCCTCAAAAAACTAAAAACAAACCCCAAAAAGCCCCAAACACTACATTGTTTCCTCAAGTACAAAGTTTATGTTCAGTTAGAAGACCTATATTTGTTAGTGATACAAAAATTGCCTCATGGATCACATAGACTTCCTTGCTTACAGCTTTCAAGTGCCACTTATTTAAATGATATTGCTCCCTCGAAAGAAAACCAGTGATCAAGGAGCATAATACACCATTTCTGGCTTGGGGAGAGTGCAACCTTATTTAATTCATGTCAAAATTAGCCAAAGTGTTTACCAAGTCTTTATAGCCTCACATATAAAAAAGAAATGCAATTCTGCTTAAAAAAGCAGCCTTGGAGAAATGGTGTATTATTGAGTTCATTCTTTATTGTATACCTATCTTTCTCTAAATTTAGACAAAATAATGATCATGGAACAAATGATTGAGGTGTAATTTTTCCAGTCTCTAGATGCGTACAATTACAATAGGATTTTTTCCCTCTGCAATGTGCTAACAGTTTTTAAAAATGAAAATAATCCTTATTCAGCTCTAAATACATTACCATGAACAAAGCCAAGTACAAATTTTTTTTTAAATAGGAAGGTTTTGCTATCATTTCATCTACAAGAAATCCTATTAAAATTTCATAAAGGCATCCACATAACTGGATCTGAAGCTTCCCCTATTTGCCAGCCTGTCTCCAAGATGGATGGAAGGGCTACAGAAGAGGAAAGCCTGGGAAAACAACACTGGATCTCACCAGGTCTGACACATCTCATGAACTTCTTTCCAGGGAACAGGCACAGCAAAGAACAAGATGACACACAACATATATGAGAAGTCATTTAGGACTTTCAGAAGACAGAAGTAGCCCAGTAAGTATCATCTCATAGCCACTAAGCCACCAGTGAAGCCTGGGAATTCTAGGTACCATGGTGCTTTCTCAGAAGGTAATTAAACTGCTGGGGTTTGTGCTAGCTCCAGTCTGAGCACAATTGACAATACACAGCACTTGACAACAGTCCACTCCTCTGGTAAAAGAAAAGACTATTTAAATGTCAAGGACCAAATCTGTGAAGAGTGAGCCTGGTGATGAGATCTGGGCTCTTCATCAGAAGAGTTTTGAAGCTCCTAAGGCTCAAATAGATGCAAAGCACCAAGGGACCCCTTGGGACTGGCAACCCCTACAGGCAGGAAGCCACCAGAACACCCTTTGAATTTCTCCAGTCTTCACCAGAGCCAAATTTTCCTTCTAAAAAAATGGTAGTAGTTTTCAATTATCAGCAAATTCTTTTTAAACAATCATTTTTCTGTCCAGTTTTATTTGAAGCAGAGACTGTTCTAGCCAATTGACAAAAAAAACCCAAAATCAACATGTTTTGTGCAGTCCTGTAAACCAAGAACTGAGGAGCATTTTCAGCATGTAGACCAAGTTGACCAACACTGGTGGCAAATCAGCAACCAAAGACCTCTAACAAAGACCTTGTCTTCATGGCATCCAGATAACTTTAGTTCTTTCTTCACCAAGCATTAGCCAACTGCTTTCACCTGATCCTTTCCAAAAACATACTCACAAAAATGGAAGTTGTGACCCAAGCTGAAATCACCTCATCCCTGCAAGATGTTGAAAGAACCTTCAGAGAACATCTCCAGAAAAACATTAAGTGCCTTGTACTAGAGTGTGCATAACATTCACTTTCATATCCCAAATAAACATACTACAAATCGCTTAAGTTAAATCAGGGTACTTCACCGCCTGGAGAAAGCAAGGCAGTCACTATGCCACTGGGTAACACCTGAGAAACATTCACCAACTCACCAGATTTACATTTAATTAGGTCAGAACAGTGTTAGACAAAGCTCATGTTTTCCATCATATCAGTAACAAGAATTACCACAGTGTCTTTATTTCCATGCCAAAATTTTTGGTGGATGTTTAGGAGTTTGGCTACTGAAGTCAGTGAAACTGGCTGGTGTATGAGACATCAAAAGACTCAACTTTGTGCTTCATCTTACATTATATCCAACACTGATCAGGTAATATTGTTCAATCCAGTTACTGAAACATAGTCTGCATTGACCTGAAGCAGTAATGCACACTGAATATATTCACAGGGAGGAAACACTGGATGAGACAAGGCTGATCGCAGAGGTTTCACTGGGTCAGCTCTAATGAAGCAGTTCAGCCATTGTACTCCTCATTTTTTGACCTATACTCCCAGTATATTTTGAAGTGTATTAAACTCTGGTGAGGCATTTTAATTAAGAAAATTAATCTGTTCTTACAGCATTAGAAAGGTTGAATGTTTCCCAACTGTTCAGTTTGCCCTGCAATAATATTCTAATCAATTTTATCTCAGAATTGCACGATGTTTGCACCCTTAATAGTATTCAGTTTACTAACATGTCAATGGTATTTCCTTCCCCTTCCCCCAGAATCCAGGAAAATACCTTAATTTCTAGGATGATGGATTTTCTCCTAGCATTGTATATGTGGTTTTCCTTGGTGTCACTCTCCAAATACACCCCATTTGCACATGTAAATATTTGAAGGACCTGAAATTTCATCTGGAAGATCCAAGATATTGATGTTCTTATTTAGACTAAAAGTACTTTTTATTATCAATGCATTAAGACCTCTGCAAATAGCCTTCTTTAAGGCCTAAAAATATTGAAGGTTAGCATCTCTGCAAGTGTAAATCAGCATATTTCCTTTGATAACACTGTTCTTTAACAACAGGCAGAATCCACTCCCAACTGGATTATCTCTAAAGTAGATAAAAGTAGTGCTGAACTCTGAGGCATGAGCCAATACCAAAGAGATTTCATAGACCAACTGCTTATATTTCCCCAAAGTTATATTCAGATTGAAGTCTCTCACTATACTTTAAAGAGCTTTCTTTTTTTCAGGCATAGTAAATGCTTGACTAACTTGCTTGAAAAAAATTGCACACTGAATAGTCCCGTGGGTACAGTTCTGGTCTGTAAAGGTATCAAGGATCAGTAATTATATGCTCCTACTCTGAAGATAACAGGATACTTGATGGAAAAGGATCCTGCTCCAAGCAGTAATTTTATTTCACAGGGGAAAAAAAGCACACCACCACCGTGTCATACTAAACATCATAATCTTGTAGCATCCGTTCATAAGGTGAAATACCTCTGAAAACAGACTGAAGCTTTTGTATGAGACAGATCTTGGCATATAAAACTGCTGCATATAATCAAGATGATCTTATAGATGTGCTGGATCACATAAAATGCTAAGGCACTTTCATTAATGAGTCAGTGCCTCTTTCTGTCACTAGCACACTTGATTTTTCTTTTTGGCTGTGTAGGAAACATTGATTTGCATCACAGAGTCCTTCACTTCTGTCCTTTATCAGTGGTTAGGATAATGTTTAGTTACTTGGTTAGTAAATAATGACTGAGATGATGCTTTCCTCTAGTGAGGAAAGGCACAACATCACCAAGCATTTTCACTGCTAGATGTGTTCCAGTTACCTCTAACTTCACAAGAAAGAGGACAAGTTTTAAATAAATTTAAAATTTAAATCCTACTCAAATTTAAAATTTATCCTACTCATAAAAAGCCTGTTGCATGTAACCTGTTCATGAGCTGACAGAGCAAGCAAAGCTCCCAGCCCTCAGGTTCCTCTTGCTCAGGAGGGAAGCCAGATGCAGCACCTTTGCTGCTGCCCCCACCACAATCACAACTTGTGCTTCAGCAAACAAATTGCTTTTTGCTCAGATGGAGCAACACACACCTGACCTTAGCATTGCAAGGCAATGTATAGAGAAGAGCAATACAAGACTGAAGTAATTTTTGTTTTGTAGCCATCTGAAATGGGATTCAAGACAATCACAGTCTTGACTCTTCTCACTGTCTTCAGACTTGTGAGCTTAGTTATTTACTGAGGATTTAATGGCTACTGATGAAGGACTACAGATCACTATTAAAAACATCCCCTGAACATAGACTATGCCTCTTAGCTTTGCCACAACACTAATTCTTAGTATCTTCTATTTGTCAGGGGAAATATTTCAAATAATTATGCAAATACAGAAAGCTGCATGGAAGAGTTCAGTGTGGATTGCATGACTTAAATTCACATTCACTCATTGGGAGTCTGGATCAACAGGAAGCTGAACATGAGCCAGCAGTGTGCCCAGGTGGCCAAGAAGGCCAATGGCATCCTGGCCTGTATCCGGAACAGCGTCACTGTAGAGGACTGGATTTGGCCTGCACAAGGTCTTACAGGCCTTGTTCGTCATTGAGCCAGAAGTTACAGATAAACTCTTGCTGCCGATTGACCTTGAAGTTGTTTTTCAACCTCAAGCTATCTGGAAAGTTCGAGAAGTTTGAAGACAGAACGTTGCGACTAAAGAATGCAGGAAGAACCGCAAGGGGTGGAGTTTACGTTTAGCATGCAACCAATAATGAGCTAAGCTTTTGCAATATGTATAAGCTAACTATACTCATTGACCAATGATATCTTGACAAGTAGGCATAACTTAGTTTAAGAAGTATATATATACGTTTGATGCTCTAATAAAGTTGGATTTTGACTGATCACATTGGTCGTGTGTCAGCCCCTTCTTGCAACACGTCACCAGCAGGTCCAAGGAAGTGATTCTGCCCCTGTACTCAGCCCTGGTGAGGCCACACCTCGAGTACTGTGTCCAGTTCTGGGCCCCCCAGTTCAGGAAGGATATCGAGGTCCTGGAGCAGGTCCAAAGGAGGGCAACCAGGCTGGTGAAAGGACTCAAGCACAGACCCTATGAGGAGAGGCTGAGAGAGCTGGGGCTGTTCAGCCTGGAGAAGAGGAGGCTCAGGGGAGACCTCATCGTTCTCTACAACTCCCTGAAAGGAGGGTGTAACCGGGTGGACGTTGTCTCTTTTGCCAGATGACTGTCAACAAGACAAGAGAGCACGGTCTTAAGTTGTGCCAGGGGAAATTTAGGTTAGATATTAGAAAGAATTTCTTTACGGAGAGAGTGATCCGGCATTGGAATGGGCTGCCCAGGGAAGTAGTGGATTCTCCATCCCTGGAGATATTTAAAAAGAGACTGGATGTGGCACTCAGTGCCATGGTCTAGCAACCGCAACGGTGGTAAAAGGGTTGGACTTGATGATCTCTGAGGTCCCTTCCAACCCAGCCAACTCTATGATTCTATGATCTCTGAGGTCCCTTCCAACCCAGCCAATTCTATGATTCTATGATTGCTTTCTATAGTTTCTTAGATTGCCCAGTACATTTAGATAGATCAGAAGAGAAGCCAACAACTTCTTACTAAACTTTAATAAAAATAAAATAGCTAATTTCATAGGTGCAACATGTATACAATCCTGATTATAACTGAGAGAAATCTTCAATTTTTCTTTTAGCCTTCCATTTTCTTGGTAGTTTCACATGTTCACAGATTTTGGTTTTTACCTTGGAGGCTGTGTTTGTGCTGAAGAATACTATGCTATGCACATAATTTGGCCACTGATTTAAATGAGAATAAGGTTAGAACCAATAAGGCATATTATCATAAAACCAGCTCAAAATATAACTAGCTAATTCTTACCAAACTGCTGTGCAGGTGCGATTAGTGATGCTATTATGCTCACTTTACAATGCATGAAGAATATTAACACAGAAGCTGAGTGACTGCCTAGGGCCTCGGAGGGAAGCAATGTTTGTACAAAAAAAAATAGACTAAGAAAGGAGCTCTTGGCTTAAAGGGCAAAAAGTGCTTTTCATTACTCTGAGAGGAAGAGAAAAGCAAGCTTTAGGAGGAACACACTTGCCAGTTGTTTAGATGAAAAATTAAGACAAGACAAAAAAGTAATAATAAAGCAATCTCTTTTATCACCTTAGATGCATACAACTTTTTCCACATACCAAAAAGCATCCGTGCTTATGTGGCTAAAAAATTTGGTGCAGGAAGAACACCACCATAGACTTCTGCTATACACATTCACATTTAATCTGCTGAGAACATGAAGGAGATATATTGATTCACAAAGCTTAAGTAAGCTGTGACTATTTTGGAAACTTAAGTACCAGTACATGAATTAGGTTGCCCATTTATATTTAGATACATTCTTGGCTACGAGTCCCCTTGGAAAAGATAATACATCACAGTAAGTATCAGTGCTGAACAAACCACAGGAAGAGAGAAGATTGTCTTGTTTCATTTCTGCAAATACATTGCTGAGAAATTCTATTGCATTAACTAGGTTTGTGTTTCCTTTCCCTCTCCTGCTGTAGCTGCCCCACTGAGGGAACAGGGAATTCAGGGAATTCTGCAGCAAGTTAACCTTTCATGCACATTTGAACCATGCTGCTGAGCTACAGGGTCTAAAGGCCTTTTGAAAAAAAGGATTAAGACCAAGTTAGCCATACAATCACTTTGAACCCATACAGACCTCTGGTATGAGCCCTCCATATTTAAACAGAATGAGCATCAGAAACAAAGGTGACCAATAGGACATTGACTTTAAGTGGGTTTCATTGGATTTGACTACCCAAGTAATGCATAGAAAGTATATATTCTTGCCTACAGATGTAATATGGCCATTCCCCTCAGAAGAAAAAAAATAAATCTTGCCTTAGGCTGGGGGTGAACTCAGTAAAGATAAGGAGGGAAAAAAAATCAGTATTAATTTTAATGGTACACCAATTAAGAGGTAGCAAATACAAGGGTGAAGGGATGTGCAAAAGAACCAGAAGTATGAAAAGCCTGAAATTTTAAAAATATTTTCAGAACACTGTAATCATACCTTGCTCCTTAGAGCAGGCTATAAATAAGCTCATGTTAGTAACATCACTACCCAATTGCATAGATTAAAGAGAGCTCAACACACAAAGCAGTCCTAGGCAAGTAGATTTTTGCATGATGCTTCTACTATGAAGAAAGCCCTGTACTACAAAAGAAACACCTGACCTAAAATGGGGAGCAAGAGGCAAAGACAGGGCCCTAGGTGTTAAGTGTCCAAAACAAGGGCAATACTGGAAATTAATCTTCCTTCTGGCAATATAAACCTAAATTAGTAAACAATTTATATGAAAACAGATTTGCTGATATCCAAACCTATTTCCTGACCATGTAGACCTGGAATGCAAGCAGCACAAAGAACAATCTAGTGTTTTATAGGAAGGTTTATTTATTCCTACAGTTTCAACCACTGAGCTTGTTAAACTGCTAAGAATCAGATTATAATCAACATAAATATATCAATCATAAGCAAAATGTCCCCCTTGAATTTTTATGGCACAAGATCCATAATACATCACAAACTGATTTTTTTCCCCTCTCTTTTTATTGCTTAAGCATTAGTTTTCATCTCAGGGACAGGACTATACAGAAGAGTGGTTATGAAATACAGAACGACAATAGAAAAACAGCTTTTCATTCTGTATTTGTGTGAGCAGCATTTCTGTGAGTATATATATATAAATATATATACACATACATATATATAACTCCCGTCCCATCAGAAGAGATCCTTCTGCAGCCAGCAGGCCAGCTATCTTGCTCCACTTATTGCAGGATACATTTCTATATCAGAAAACAGAATAATTACACAGCACCTGCAATGGAAACTTCTGAGCCAACACACACGGAACTGCCCTCTCACAGGCTGCTGGTGGGACCCAGGTATGATGCAGAATGACTCCAACACTACTGTCACCTTGCTTATAAGAACAAGCTATGAGCTTCTACTGTTCTGCTGTCCTTTACAGCACTTCAGGGGAAGAAACCACTGCCTGTCTTTTAGCTAACTTGCTTTGCTGCTGGGTGTGTTTCCTTGCTCCTTTTAATAACCATACCAATACTGTTTGGCACTTGGAGGGCTCACTGAGTGTGATCACACTCAGTGCTATTTTCTGAGAGGCTGAAGGCTACGGCTCCAGAGTGGCTGCAGAGACCAGGTGCTTGCCAGAAGCAGAAACCTTGGAAAGCTAAGTAGGGAATGTAACTTAATACCTGCTCCTTAGGCTAGGAGAGCACTTTGACCCAAGATATGAAGCAGCAATTACTGAAGTGCACGTACAAAACTGTGGAAATAAACTCTAATAATGAGCAACAATACTCACCCAACGGGGCTGGGTGATCCATCATTCAAATGAGCAGTCACACTGAGCATAGGCAAACAGAGGCAGAGACATAAGGGACTCTTGGAAACACCTAATGCCAGTGTCACAGGAAAAAAAAAAAAAAAAAGATTTCTAGTGAGGGAAGGAAGTATTTTATATCTGGAGATGACTGGGTTTCCCAAGAACACTCTTCTTTCAAATAAATAATAGCATTCTCTGCATCTTCATGTCCTAGACATGCTAGACCTAAGCAGATCTAGTCAGGTGTTGCATCTCTTATACTTATGATGCTTTAAAGCTTATTGCCATTATTTTTGTTACATCAGCTAGTATTTCTTGGTACTGCTGCAGTCATAAAATAACAGGCAACATAAGTCATGCATGAGCTTCACTTTCCAGTCACAGATTTGTTTTTAAGACAGCAATGCAGATACCAAAGAAAGGAAAATTCCTGTTCCTCTACGAGTCAAAGATAAAGCTGCCATGTACATCAAGTTCTGAAAGGTGCTCTGCTGCATGAGAAATATATCAGCAACTTAAGGGTTTCAGTACTCCAGGCAAGATATACCACATATCACTGAGTCCTGAATCAGCATGCTGAACTGCACTATATAATGATGGCAAAACACTTCCTGGAGGAGAAATCTCAAACTCTAAATAGTCAGAAGAGTGCTCAGGGTGCTCACACCACAGACTTTGCTCCTCCAGAGCAAGAGCAACCCCACTAGGGATTCCTCTCCTTTCCTTGTGCTTACCAGCCATCAAGAAATAAGCTGGAAAGGGAAAGGTATGGCATCTTAGGGAGATTTTGAGATTTCTCCCACTTACTTCAGCAGTTCTGGATATGGTGATAGCTTCCAGATTTTGGAAAAAAGCAACAGTGGAAGTAATTGTTTCATTACACAGGACAGCTATTTTATGTGATGTAGATCCTAACCTGAATCACAGAGTCACACAATTGTCATGACTTGAAAAGACCTCTAAGATCAGAAAGTCCAACCATCAACCCAGAAAAAACCACCATGCCCCAAAGAGCATTTCCTTAAGTGTCACATCTATGTGGTTTTTGAATACCAGCTGGATTTAACTCTACAATTGGCTACAATTCTCTGGGTCTGACCATGCAGCCAGTTTTTAACCCAATGAAGAGTACACCTGTCTATGCCAGGAGCTGCCAGCTTCTCTAGAAGAATGCTGTAGGAAATGGTGCAAAGACCTTACTGATGTCCAGGTAGACAGTGTCCACATCCTTTCCCTCATCCATGCCAATCTGCAGGTTCAGAGTATGAAAGTTTTTTTTTTTTAAGAAGCAAACAAAAAACCAACAAAAAAACAAACCAGCAACATCAAAACCCCAAGAATATTAAACTACCACATGAAGCCATCTTCCACAGAAAACCTGGGCTGAGGCTGTGGGACTATTTAAACCACACTTGTCATGGCTTGGCAAGTTTCTGTGCAACTGGTGGTTTGAGAAGGGTACAGAGAGGCCAGGACTGACCTGATCATCAGTGCTGGACACAGCCACATAGCAGTGTTTTCCATTGGTCTCCTGACTCTGGCAGGGAAAGGGAGTGGGCATGGGGACTGGCATGATGCCACCACTCTTTAGCTGGCCCAAGGTATGAAGAGGCCATGGCTTTCCATCATCTTCACAGCCTTCAGCTCCAACTGAGAGCTGCACTGGAACAGCTTTTACTCCTTGGCTTAGTCCAGCTCCATAATAGCTGCAGTTGGCATCAGAGGTTCAATTAGACACAGATTTGTTATCAGTGCTATAGTGCTTCCATGAGCACACCTCTTGAACCAGCCAAAGCCAGCATGCTTTTAAAAACCAAATTTATTCAAGAAATGGAAAAAAAACCCCAAATCAAAACATCCAAATTGAGAATTTTAATTTAATAGCTAAAAAGAAAAAACAAAAAACTGACAAAGTATATAGCTACGACCTCAGAATCCAGCTTTTCTTGCTGTCCTACGGTGGAAACAACTTTACCTCATAGGATCATGTTAATGTGTCCTTTTATCCATGTAGAACTAAGAAAAGATTAATGGCTATCACAATAAGGCAGATGAAGAAATTTTGATTTGGTTGTTTCTTTAAAAAAAAAAAACAAAAAACCCAACACTTTTCTCAATGGAAAACTCTGGGTAAAAAGTAAATTATTTTGTGGGGAAAAAGTATTTGGAGTGAGGGGATAAAGGCTGACAACTCCTAGCTTGTTCAAGGTAAAAAGCTCTCTTCAATCTAGTATTTCTATATTTTGAATGACACAATATCCTGGAATAGTGCAATAGTAAAGTGATTTATAGAAGCTCAGAAATGAGAAGAAAGGGTAGCAGCACAAACTAGTAGGCATACCTGTTATTTTATCACTCAGACTTTCCCCTTTTTCATACTTATTTAGGCCTCTCTCTAGAAAGAGACCAAATAAAATTATTTCTCATCTGCACTCAAAGGTTTTTGTGGCAATCTACAAATCAGTTATAAAACAGGCATCAGTGTCCACAGTTTGTTCAGGGTGTACTTAAAAACAAATATTAGGCAACGTTCCCTACAAAGACACATTAATTAATGTGGGATCCTGCTTATAAAGTTGTCAGGTCCCAAGATTATTACTTTTTTCATAGGTAGCCTTCTCAAGCCCTGTGTGTATATTTTACAAGTTTTATATCAGATGAAATCACTTGGTTTTTCCTCTGCTCTAGAGCACACACAGCTCAGGCCAGTCTCTGTCCTCATTTAAAACCTGTTCCACTGCTTTCAGAGGGGTTTATATCCCAGGTCAGGACTGGCTCCACTCCCATGCTTCCTGAACGAGAAAGACACCCTCTCATCTGGACATTAAAAGATCCTTGATAGGATCAGTAGTTAAGTACAGAATGATCCATTCCCGTCACAAACACAACACCAGCATACACAAGTTGAACCATACACTTACACTCACAGAAACAGCAATATCCCATTTCCAGTGAAAATGGAAGTAAAGGCAAGTTGCACAAATAGCCTATTACACTTTAAGCAAGTGTCATTTGATAATTTTTGCTGATGAAAAAATAATTTTTGTTTCTAAGAAGTACTGGGCAGAGAGTTTGGCCAGAGAACAGCTGCCATGTCAACAACCGAGGACATTTAACACATATTCCTGTATTCTTCTCCATTCAGACCTCAATTCTTCAGTCCTGGCAAGATATCCAAGAACCTCCTTAGCTTTGGCTTTAATGTTTATTAGTAAAGAGATCCTTTAAACTGTAATTAAAACCCCTCTGTCTCCAGATGTGAAAACCAGGTGTGGAAATTCATACTTTTAGAAAGCAAAGAAAAAAAAAAAACTACTGTGCCCCATTTCATACTTCACACTAAGCTTCAGGTTAGCAACCTTTCAATATAGCTAAGTGCTTCTCCAAGGAAGATAGAAGATAACAAGGAAATGCAATACACACCAGTAGCCAACTTATCAAGACTGAATGTTTAATAATGAATTTTACATGCTCTGCCACTCCTAGTGGTTATCCTGTCCATGCAAAGGGTTTTCTTTGACTGGGACATCCAAGTAACCAGTAACATCCAGCAAAAAGGTTTAAGGCAGACTAAGAGACCAAGCTGATCCCATAGCCATGTAATTCAAATTCATATACCAGCTACTTGGTGAAGCTTGTGCAGAGATGAACTCAGCCTCAGAGAATGACCTAACAGCAGTAATGTCTACTGTAGTGAACGAGCACAATTTGAAATCCATTAGTATTATGACAATTTAAGTATTTTGTGCAAACACCTATCTTATTTCAAAGTATTGCTTTAAAGAGGGAGAAGGAAAGAAGGAAATAAAGGCATTGTGTTTTTCACACCTAGGCAGTGAGATATAACCCCAAAAGCTTAGCAGCAGTTGATAGTGCAGCTCTCTTATTTTCAGGTAATTTCAGAATTTCAGATGGACGATGGGCTTTGTGTTAAAGAGGTCCATCCCACCGTTTCCTTTTTGGGTCCCCAGAGCTGCTTAACAACCCTCAGTCTTATTTGGAATTGTACTGAACATAGTGATGGAAGTAGTGTTTGGTCTCAAAAAAAAAAAAAAAGAAAAAACGAACCATTTTTCCAAGTTAAGTAGCACAGAAACCACACCTATGTACTGCAAGACTGAACAAGATGTTTACTATCTTTTCAAAGGAGAGCTCTGACTTCCCAGCTCATTTGATAAATACAGTTATAAGAATTGCAAAGCCTCTTAAGGGCAGCCAAACCAGACACTAGTGATCAGTAACAAGGGTCATCTGTAAAAACCTGCAATGTATTGGAGAAGTGAATTCAATACACACTGAAGAGTACTTAGATTTTGTTTAGAAGAGGTAGAAAATAATGTACTCTGATTTATGTACAATTCAGTTCACAAATATATTGCAGAATGCACTGAAAGCCTCCTTCCAGATGCTACAGGGATCAGCATAAAGCCAGACCGAGAACCTGTGGTACCTGTCTTAGAGCAAGAACTTTACTGCATCTCTCAACTTTCCAGAGCACCCTGCTTCAGAATAAGTTAACATCAATTTTCTTGTGTTCTTCAAGGTTTTCCTGAATACTTAAGCCTGAAAGCTAGATCTGCTACCATAAATGAAATGTAGCACATTCATTCCAAATTTTGCAAGAAGTAAATTTTTCTGCCAGAAAGGATCAGCTTTAATTCTATTATATAGACTGAAAAGTAATATAATATTCAGAGACAAACAAGTCACTGATTTAAGAACTCACACAGAAAAATAAAATAAATTAACCTTTTGAAAGGAGAGTTAGTTTTGCAAATCATTAGTATTTAAAAAATAAAAATTAAAAAATATTACATCCTGTAACAACTGAATCAAACAGTATTAAACAGGGGGGGGGGAAATCAGTTTTGGCTTAGCCAAACCCCTTCTTTAGTGAGATAAAAGTCCTTAAGTGTGTCTAATTTTTGCATCAGATACTGCTGAATCACATTTGTTGTCAACTGTATTTCAGTCAGCTGAGTGCCAAATGCCTTTATTCTATCTAAACGGAATATAGGACTTGACTCCATTCCTTTCTGCATATCAAGTGTCATGCACTGTTAGTCTCATAAAACACTGTTAAGTCTCATAGCAACCCTGATCAATATATTTTTTCTCCAACCCCAAAAAAAGGGTAAAACCAGAAGGAGGTGCAGAAGGGAGGCAGCCTGAAATCAAGGTCAGAGCACAGAGATTTTCATGCACATACAGAGGATGGGAAGATCTCTCTGCACAGCTCTTGCCTCTGTGCAAATTAATTCTGACTCTCAACCAGACTGCAGATGCACATTAATGCTTTCACTGCTGTACACAGAAGCACTAACACAGAGGGCCACTCTGCCTAATCCCATATGCCAGCCAGAGCTTAGCCCAGTTGTTGTCAGATGCTGCAGGTTAGCACTGTTCAGCTATTTCAACCACACTATAATGAGATCTTCAATACAGTTGATTGGACATTTTGGATTTATCATATCATTCAAAATGAATATGGACTAATTACTGAAACCATTAAAACTACACAAATGCTTTGGAGTATTTGCATTGTTGCATGCAATTGCTTTTAACTGCATCTTTAAGGAGAAGAGAAGGCGATTTCCTGCTATTTTAGATTTTGGGATGGAGGCTCCCCATGACCACTTTTTCATCTTCCAGTGGGAAGCTCTTATTTCTCCCTACAACCAGAACAACCAGCAAGACAAACAAATTAAAGATGCCTGGGACTTTGCATGCAACCTTGGAGCTAATAACAGGTTTTTCTATTGCTCTTGGTGTCATGTTTGGTTAGCAAGAACTCCTATAATAATTTTACCCTGCTTTAGTGCTATCTCCTTTTTATAGAGACATGCATTTAAATATCAGTAGTAACATTTTTTGACATAGATAAGAAACAGCTTTTCTATTGAAATTTTTTGTGGTTTCCTTCCTCAGCTTCCATCTTTCCACATCCCACTTTAATTCCATGGCTATTTCCCACTTCCACAGGTAGGCAACCTTTTAAATAACACAGATGCTTAAGTGGTCCACCTCCTTTCCTCTGCACCTTTCTGCTCTATCACGTACAAGGCAGACAGGCCACAGATTTGTCAGTCTGCCACACAGCAAAAGGAACCACTGTGGGGACTGAAACTGAAAACCCAGTTCAGACTTAAAGGCATTTAAGATATCAAAGAACCAGTGCAGAACTTTTTTTATTTAGCCTGACTTGTCCATCCCTGAGTCCTCAAGTTATGATGGCACTGACCTATTTCAATAGGTATTTTTACCTTGTACTTGACTGTGTCACTCATCAACCCAGGCTCTGCAATTCCCTTTATCTCCTGATAGTTAGACAGTAGCAGATCATTCATACATCTCCCCACAAGGCAGGAAATTCTATAATTTGACAGAAAGGCAGGGGTAACCACACTAAACACCTTCCCATTTTAAGCCAATTTTTTCTGTGTAGAGGTTCTGTGGTTTTGCCTACTATTTTAGCAGGTCTAACCCATCAAGTTACTCAGTGTGGTACACAGTTACAGCTTTGTTAATTAACAGGGGAAAAATGTTATTCACACTCCTTTTATCCTCAGAAAAGCAATTACTCTGACACAATGCTACATAGACCTGATAAAAATCACAGTAATTTGTCGAATTCAAGACTGGATAAACAAATCAGAATAAAAATTTTCATCATGCAAGTCTTACCTGGTTATATAAAATACCATATATAATAGAAAATAGTAAACAGGTAAATATGGGAGATGCAAACAAATTGAGGCTGTTGAACACTCAGATACCACTGGATACATGAAGTATTTCATTCCCAAAATACATCATTATACTTGACCTTTATCCTGTCCTGAATGAACATGTAGATCTGCATAGTGGCGCAAGGCTGGGCCTTGAGGAAGGAGGTCTGGAACAGCAGCTGTGACCATACGTGATCAGTGCTTCCAGAATTGTATTTCTAAGTGCCACTGGTCCCACAAAAACTTCATCTGAAAGCAGAGCCCCTGAAGAAAATAAATACTTTCACTATAGCTGTTTTGATTCCTCAACAAGACTAATTTGGGCAGGACCATAGTGCAGACACCAGCAAGGTAAAGACACACAAAAGTTGTGTACATGACACAAAACTACTGATCATGAATAGGAGCTGTAGCACCACTTAGTAATATGACATTAGTAATATTATCTACCTTAAACAATAAACATCCCAAGAGTCAAAGTCTGTAACCATCGTAACTTGTAGCCTGAAGCAGTGTTTCTCTACTTAATGATGATAATTGTGTTCATATCTTCCTTCTTGTTAGGCAAACAGCTAGCATTGGAGGAAGAAAACAAACTTTACAAAATACCATGTGATAAATGGCACCAGTTAAGGCCACCAGCACAATAATTACATGCAGTGGTGTTTTTTATCTCCCCATCCAGTTTGCTCATATGGGATGTGTTGGAAAACTTTTTTGTCACAGCAATAGATATGAGAGAAGATGAGCTGGGTTTTTCCCCCAAAACAAGGTGGACCTCACAGTAAGCAACAGCACCAGAGGAAGACAAAAATATCCTTGCTTTATTTCTCTATTTCTCCTGTGTGACCTTGGACACAGCACTTTTCTGAACCTCAGGTTCTCCTCTGCAAAAATTGAGAAACTACACAGTGATGCCCTCTAGGTCTTAAAGACTGAAGTGCTAAAATGAATCAGCAACAAAATCATAAGACATAAGAAACCTACCATGGTATCATGCACAATTTTTAAGAGTTGCAACCTCACTTCCCTCGGTTCTTCCTCTCCCCCCCTTCCTCCACAAGAAATATAGAAAAATCTGCCACTGTTTTATCACTAGGAAAACGAAAAGCCATTTATCAGCCAGTAGTTTAGTATCTTCGAAGACCCCAAATAAAGAGTTGCACATAATGAAGCCTTGATTAGGGAGTAGTAACCCAATGCTTTAGTCTGAATAAGCTAAGTAGAAAATGAGGCTGCTTAAATGTTGGCCATGATATTAACTTGTTCTTCATTTCAAAGCTCTGTATTTAGGCCTTGAATACTCTGGAAGATGACCTATTTCTATTACAAAATAAAATCAAGTATTGCAGTTTTAAGTGTGGCAACTTGAATATTCTACATCTATCAAAGCAACACATGAAGATGGTTTGTTTATTAAGATAACAGCTGCCACAAGAAGAGAGGCAAGTCAAACCAGGGTTTCTGACTCTGCAGCATGTTCCTCTCTACCCTCAGCAGCCTCCAGGCTTTGTCCATAACAGCCCAGAGCATGGCAAAACCCACTGTCCCTGCAGGAATGAGGTCTCCCGTGTCCCCACTTCATGAGGGCAATGGGGGTTGCTCACATGAAGCTGCTTCAGCCAAAATTCTCGTTCCACTGCAGTCAATATGAAGTGTGTCATTGACCTCCAAGAGGCAAAGTTTCACCTGCTACTGAGGCTATGAAGTGTAAATACCCAACTGATTTCCAACACCTTGTCATTGGTAGGCCGTAGGAACATGCACA
The DNA here is from genome assembly GCF_003957555.1 of Calypte anna. Lineage (NCBI taxonomy): Eukaryota > Metazoa > Chordata > Aves > Apodiformes > Trochilidae > Calypte > Calypte anna. The sequence goes on from NC_044253.1 coordinate 24,502,849, forward strand.
TATTCAGCAATCTGTGTCACTCAGACCATGAATCTGCGTTGTTTGTGCAGAAAAATTTACAGAAAAGTTATTTTTAAGTTCTATTTCATGTTGAAAAATATTTTTAAGTAAAATCTTATTTTTCATTTATTATTCGTATGTTCTTTGATTACATAGGTGAGTAGTAACATTTAATACAACACATCATTGTGCCAAGGCATGTCACAGGTTTTCTAATCATAATGACATATCAGATTAAGGCTCACCTGAAACATTCTATTTTTAAGAGCCTTAAGGATGCCTGCTGCTACTTAGTACTCCTTGAAACTTCTCACCTTATTTTCTAGATCAAAATATTTCCTTTTTCTCCTGTAATGAGACACATCGTTATTTTCCAGATCAAAGTATTAAACTCTATTTTCTAAACAGGAAAGCAGCTGCTTTCAATATCTTTGTGCTTCTAGTATTAAATTAAAACAACCCCTTTTAACTATTGAGCCTGTCAAAGACTACAATTACTCAGTACCTAACCAGAAATAAGGCAAAAGCTATATATAATAGCTATATATAAACACAGTACATTTTTGAATTACAGTGGTCTATTAGTCAATTTGACATTTCGAAAGCCTTCTAGAATATTTAATTTCAGGAAACATTCTAATGTAATTTTTTGCTTGAATATGGAAGGAAAACATAACAAGATGTTGGTACTTCTCATCTAACAACAAGTGATCCATGTTGACCAGCTCAAGGTCTGGACCAAGATACTGAGAAGGTAAAGAAGCTGAAAGGATCCAGTTTAATAGAAAACAATAATTTTTTAAGAACATGCAATTTGTCACAGTAGGAGTTCATAATTTTCTTTCTGCAACACAGAAGTTGCTACAAATCTTGGATTTCTACCTGACTCTTCTAACAATTTCAGGGGGTTGTTTGTTTATGAATGAAGTACTAACTTTTAGTATCAAATGCTACCATTTCTTTTTCATAACACAGTTCACCTTTCTCAACACCCTATGCCATTCTGCAACCACTCAGCTTACCATCTGAGCTACTGGCATAAGATTTACTCACACTGATAATTACTTTTGTGCAGCCCTGTACATCCATTTTGAACAAATGGAGGAGCACAAGCCACCCCCTGGCCTCCAATAGAGCCAACCACACTCTATAGAGTGAACAAATTTTTCAGTCTAAGTAGTGAAAAATCAGTGTGGCTTTTTTGGGCAAGATGATGCATACAGAGGAAATGCCACTGAAATTTAAGTACGTGCAATATGGCATGGTTTCACCTGGAGGTGGGGCCTCTCATTGGTGGGGAAGACCCAAAAAAAAAGAAGATTCTAGGAGGAGAAGAGAAGGCAGAACAAAAGGGAAGAGGAGAAGCAGAACATTTGGAAGAGGAGTGGATTCAACCAACACTGAAGCAGAACCATTGCCTTCCTCTGGGCTCAGAAACAGTGTTGCCAAGCATAAGACAGCTACAGCGCACACAGAGGACAGCCCTGCCCTGGGGATGCCCTGTAGGTCCCTTGCCCAGCAATGGTGCTGCTCACAAATACAGGCTCAGTGCTCTCACAGTGACCTTCATACCACCTAGCCCATAGTAAATCCTCATCAGCATTTACTCTGAGGAATTAAGGGATTACTTCACTAGGACTGCCTGAAATAAATACCCTGAAGGCACCTTCTTTAATAGTTGCTAAATGAGCAAGCCCAGTTTAGCTGATGCCTCCCTAAGAGCTGTAAGAGATTAAGTAGAAGCCTCCCATTGCCCCACCTGCACTGCCAGCTTCACAGTGGTAAAAATTAGCAGGCATCAGATTCCTCCTGAACCACATCTCAGCTCTTTGGCCAAACTTCCTCACCTGCCTTCCCTGGCTTTTGAGCACAGAGTTTCCTTCTGATCAGGCTGCCATCAGCCACAGGAGGCGGGTTGCCCAGGCTTTTGTGTTGGCTCACCGAGGGCTGAGCCCATAGGCTCCTGGTGGTGCTAGCAAGCCAACACAAGCTTCAATCTGGGACAGAAGCCAGGCAGACAAGAAGCACAGGAGAACAGACAAGCACATATGTAGGCATGAAAAGAGTTGGGGTCTCACTGTCCAGTTGTTTCTATGAATAGGCAACAAATTTACCTGGTTGATCTTCCAAAGGTAACACTCTACACTTAAAATTCTCTTGTTCCTTGATTCTAGAATAAACCTAAATGTTGTTCAAACTTGCAAGCCTTTAGCATACCAAGTACTACACTACTTCTGTAGGGCACACACAACAAAGAAAGCTCAAGAAATAAGGGACAAAAGCTGCACACAACCAACCAGGAAGCACAGGTTCAGCAGGAGGGAGGAAGAGCATATGGAAGTATTAGAAAGCATAGGGAAATAGCACTTAGGTTTGTCCAGTCTGTCACCATAACACAGAGCTGAGCATCCTGTTCCAGATTCTACTGCATGGGTAGAATTTTAAGACCAGATTATCTCAATTTTTCATGGAATTAACAAGTTGTCCTAGCAGGGCCATGCATGCCTGTCACTCCACATCCTGAAGGTAACTTCAGGTAACTTTATCTATTTTAATCTAAGCTTCAAGCCTATTTGAATATTTTTACATCAAAAACATCATCACACAAAGCCTGGTTAAATTCTGAGCATTAATTTTCTTTAAATCAAGCACAGCTTATGCCCCAGAGTGGCATTCCCAGGCTGTCATCTGAAAGCCACACCAAGCCAACATCTAGACTGCAGAAATTCAGCACCAATGCACTACACAGATTCAGCACTTGCTATATTCGTTTCAAACAACATGAAAGAGGAGCAGAGTGGGGACAGATTACAAATTTTCTTTTGTTAGCTTTCCTTCACCTGAAATGCATTTGTCCAAAAAGAGAAACCAATGTAACCAGAGAAGATACCTCCAGAATTCAGGATGACAAATTATGTGTATAACTCTATTCTTTTCTCCATTTCAAAATATAATCTTCAGACCAGAAAAGTAACTCTAGTAACCATTGAATGGTAGTCAAATGCTTTATGGCTTTCCCAGATACTTAACAGAAATTCCAAGAGCCAGGAATGGAATGCTTCACAAAGAAAGGTTTTCTGCACTGCTAACCATGAAGAACCCTGCACCATTGACCTTCACTTGCCCACCTACTGCCCTTGCTTGGGAGGTCAGAAGCTGCAAATTCATACTTATTGCAGGTCAGGTGCCACCATGGGTGCACCTGAAGTTACACCACTTAATTTAAATTAAGGCCACTTAATCTGTCATTAATGGAAGTACGTAACAGGTCCTCCTATATATGCACACACAAGCATACAAACTTCTCCACTTCTTTCCACAATTGCCAAGACCTGTGTTACAGTAAGGAACATCTGAAACTCAGAGTAATAAAACCAAACCTACCACAACTGAAGACATTTTTCTGCAGCTACAATCTTTTTTGGTGTTCAGTCTAGGGCTGTCCCTGAGCTCTATCTTCCAGCCAGTGTAATAACAAATGATGATTCCCAGATCTTTTGTGTAGGAGGTGGAAACATAATCTCTCATTTACAGGGCTTTGACACAGACCACATGGAAATAAAAATGGTGAGGAAGCTGTTTCATCCACTTTGTTGGCAATCTTGAAACAAGAGGAGTTTAGGACTCTGCTGCTAACAGCCCTGTACACAACCACTTGCTGTCCCCCGTGAGAAGCTGCAGGCATTAGCTACAAACTTCCTTTGTAGGATCTGGGAGAATTCAGTAAGGGTTGTGTGTCTGTATTTTCATCACTTTTCATGAAGTGCTTTAAGTGTTAATAATGAAGATAGCCAAAGACTATTAAATACTGACTGAAGTGACAGTCCTGCTACATTATTACAGTGTTTGCACAGCAACCATTCTGCAGGTTAAGTTATTTTAGGATGAGTACTGTTTAAATTAAATATAGTCCCCTGTGTTCTTGTTTCATTTAAAGACAGCCACAGACTGCATGCCTGAACAGTGTGCAGAGTCAGTTTTGCCAAGTCTCATTTGTTTGCTTTGGTTTTACCCCTTACTATTCTTTTTGCCAGGCAAAATGTCCTTATTTTGAAGAATCTGAAGAAATCCTGCTGCAATACTTCATGAACTTCCCAAGGATGAACCCCCACTGAATTTAAATGACACTTACCTGGTGAAAACCAATTTAACTCTACAGGCACAAACTCTGCACACGATCTTAACCACTAGCACTAGCTTTCAACCAAAGAAAATCTGAATCTAAAGTTCCATCTTGTTTTCTACAAAAACTGATAGCACTTAGAATCAAACTGAATGCAGACAAAAAATAACGGGTCTGTTCTGCCTGGATCTTTCCCTACAAGCAGAGATAGCAGAGCTCTTGTATTCAAGGTAGAAAGTCTTTTTTATTCTGTTAATATGGTTGAACACAATTGTTTACCTGTTAAAAGCACTCTTCAAATATGCATTATCTTCTTCAGACACTTTATGCCATTAATTGGATTGAACTAATCACTTTCCTGGAAAGCAAGCACACTGCAGTACTTGTAATCTCACTACTTCTTACTAGGGAACTATTTCAAGTTACAGTATTTTATACTCCACCTTCCCCAGTGGTTTGAAAACATAGAAAACATTAAGCAGAGAATCCATTATTAATACTTATTCAAGTACATTTTAACAAACACTATATATATATGCATATAAGTACACACTCTTGCACGAGACTTTGAACTATATAGTAAGATGTTTCTCAGAGCATTTACTGTTCCTGCTATGCCACCAAGTGCATTTACTGTTGGATCAGAGACAGCCTGATTTGTCAGGCTAGAAAGAGTAAAAAGAGTTTTGCAAGGTGGTAGAGAGAATGAGTTGGGAAATAAAACAATTAGATGGAGGTCTGTAGGATGGCTCCCTCCCAAGGGAAAGGCAAGGGAATGAGCATAGCCCAGAGTAAGTGTGGAAGTCTCATTCAGTCACAAGTCAAACATTGAACATGTTCAGTTTTAACATGAATTAGCTGCTGGGAGAATCTAATCTCACAGCTGCACTCAGTATGGGGGGGAAAAGATGGAGAGAAACAGCAGGTTCCTTAATTTTTACCACCACAGGAACTAATAACAATGGATCCCACACAAAGAGTAAAAAAGAAAAACTTCTCCCTGGCATCTAAAGATACGCCAGCAGTTCAGGTATCAGGGCATTCAACTCAGCAAACTTCATATTAGTTGATTCCCTGTACCTATAGTAGCCTCTCAGAGATAAGACAGACTGCAGCCAAGAAATGTGACTCACAGTCAGTTCCATGCTTCTGTCCTCACATGGCTATGAGAAACAAAACTAGAAAATTAAAACCAAGCATTTCAGAAGACATTTACTTAGGAAACACTTGCAGCATCTTAAAGAACTTCAGACTCTACCTCCTCTTTCACAAGTTACTAATCTCAATAACTTACCTTTGAATTCTGCAGAAATTGATCTACACAAAGCTGACAACAGCCTACACGCTCCCATCAGCTCCTGTACTACAGCCAAACTCACAGCTCCAGACACAAAGAAAAGCCTTGCTTTAGCTACCTCCCTCCTAAATGAAGCAGCCCCTACCACTGCATTCATTACAAATATCAGAGGTAATTAACCCCAAGCAGCTCCAGCTGTGAACCCAGGGCCAAGACCCACAATTTTGCCCAGCTGAGGCACATCAGGTCATGATGAAGTATCTTAAATATCAGACACCTGGGAACAAGAGAACTGCAAGTGAGCACTAGCTAAGAGGCAGAACAAGGTCCCATGTGATATGTTTTATTTCACAAATAAATTTTATACCTATTATAATAATGTTTTTTTTTCCTTTTGTATCAGGCTTAAGTGTGTGGGTTGGGTAACAGAATGTGTGATATTTCTGCTGGAACACACATGGATCTTTAAAGCTACCCTGTGAAAGGGGCATGTAGATGTTCCCTGAAGGACAGAAGGCAGTGAATAAAAGTGAGCCCAGACGAGGGGTAAGAAATGTAGTCTGGAAGCTGAGAATTTTGTGTCATTTGAATCCCTGAGAAATCACCTATTCGATGAAAAAGGGCAGTTCTCCAACTCAACACAATTTACAGACTATTTACACATCATCTTTTCTAAACATTGAACTCTGGAAAGCTGGGCTTCAGGCAATCAGGGAAGAAGGACATGATATCATCTAAACAGCTACCTCTCATTTAGCTGAATTGGTATTTGCAGAATATTAAAGCCTTTGCACATTATCTTTAGGGAGTATTTGTCTTATGGAGCCCAGTGTAACATCTGAGCAGGATCCTGCAGTTCTAAGCAGCCAAGCTCATCACTTCTAAAGCTAGACTTTTAACTTCCATAAGCTGGAAGTCCCAAATCCCCCAAAACTGAAAATCTTAACACACACCATATGTTCCTGGAGGTTACTGTGCTACAAACACTCAGTCCCACTGAGCACAGAAGCCCCTCCCCAGCTGAGTGTTGTTAAGCTCATGAGTAGGTATTTGCAGGGTCAGGGGCCTGAAGAACTCATGGGATACATTATCCTGTAAAAAAACCTGTAACTAGCAAATTCTCACTTGAGTAGCATTTGTGAAAATTTACTGTAAATATATGTAAACATTAAGTAATAACTGTTGTAAAATATTGGATTTTACATGCTTTAACTGTCCTGTATAAAAACATTTTACCTAAGATAGCTTATAAGGCAGTCCATGAATAACCATGCTTTGCAATCTGCTTTTGAACTGAATGATCCCTCAAAAACAGCACCATAAATATTTCCACAATTGAGTGATCTGTTCACATTATCCCCATTAATGTTATCTCATGGCAGAGCAAACAAATAATTCAGATGTCACATCACTGCACAAAGCAACAATAAGGTGCACTCTGGATTTTAGCACATTACAAAAGACTGCATCACTGGTTGACTTTGAGGATCTAACCTGGCTTTTTAGAGACATATTTCTTGACAGCCTGTCAAGAAAGGCTAGAGATGCACACTGAAGAAATAATACCCTTAGCATCTCTTTTTTTTTTTTTTTTTTTTTGGAGATGTTGAATTCTAATCTAGGTTAACTCTCAAAAAGATCTGAATAAAAGGATGAATATGAAGCAGCAAAAGGGATTTATAAAGGTTTTATAAAAGGAGGTCTTTAAGACAGACTATGCAAAAGAAATGTTTTATGCATTGGTTATGCAGTCTGCTAGTCTAGTCAATAGATATGTTATTATAAAGAAATTAATTTTCCATGTTTATACAATTGTTAGCTATTTCAAAATGCTCTCATCAGCCTCTTGGGAGACAATGAGAGTTACACCAGCCAAGCAAATGCACACATAGGGTTTGCTGAAGTTCATCAACTGAGAAAAGTGGTTCCTCTAGGATTAATCATGAACTCCAGGTCCCTGCTTGATTTTCCCAGCAAAGTGTTATGGATGAAAAAGGAGCTTTGGCATAGGGCATTCTGTTACATGTATTTTCTGGCAGCATTGGGCAGACCCTCACTGAGTCCAGAGGAGCTGGATACTGAGTGTGTGGGGAGCACACCCACCCTTTCTCACAGCTCCTGCTCTCCAAAGCTCCACAGCCATACAGGCTTGATGAAATCTGCATCTTTGCCTTAGGAATGGGCTGATTTGGGTGACTACACAGAGGGAAGGAGAGTTTAAAATAGATGTAGTCTCTAGGGTGGGGAGGCTTTCCAAGGCTGCTCACAGGTGGGAAACTGTGGACACCCCTCTCTTGTTCCTTTCTTTTAGAGAAACCACTGAAGAAAACCACAGGGTGGGTGAGTGATGTCAAATGCTTAACGGCAACTGAACAAAGCCAGTCTGGTCTACATTTGACACCCCATCACTTACTGAGTTTTTACTTCAAAAATGAATGAAGCAAACCACTCTTTTAATAAGGCTCTTTTGTTTGTCAGAAATAAAACATGAAGCAGTTGGAGCCACAAGTGGAGAAACTGTCAAGGAAGATGTTAAAGTGCAGTTAATGTAGTTATTCTTATAGATGCCATTCTTGTGACAGATGGCCCAGTCTTCCTGACATCCTAACAGAAAGAAAAGCCCTGTGGGAAGAAAGTAAACAAAATTTCAAATAGATCTATTGTTTCAGCAGACAGGAGAGACACCATACACTGAAGCAGCTAACAGCACTGGATGATCAACCTCAAAGATAGCCTTTCACATGAGGGTAGTCCTGTTCCTCTCTTCTACTTCTGGAGGGCTACTTGTGTCTAGGAATTAGGAGGCTGACTTTAAGACCACAGCATCCAACATTATATCTAATTTTGGCTTTGAGTTAACCGGTAACATCAAGGGTATTGCCTATTGGCTAAAAAATAGGAAAAATGAGGCACAGTGATGGAAATAATAATTCTCACAAAATAACATAAAGATTTATAAAACTGAGATCTAAAAAGTTAAGAATACCAGGTGTTTCTGTTCCATCCAATTGCCACACAGCCACAGCTACACTTCACCTTCTTAATCTTCTTAGCAGCCAACTCTAAAACAAGTACAATGAATTCCCCAGTGAACAAGACAGGATGTCACCAAGTCCTGTGGTTCCAGCAGTACTTTGACTATTGGTGTATCAACCCTAAACAGATACAGCACCAGCACACAGCACGACACTGAGCTGTGGTTTTGTTACGACTAACACAAGTCATTGTTGCAAATTATGATCTTTCCTTTGTACAGATTTTTACAACTCCTAACAGATATTTCTTACACTGCATAGGAGACAGTCTTCACTAGACCTCTGGTGATCCAAGCAGCCTCTTACGCTAGAAACCCAGATAGAAACAAGTGTGCTATAGTTTAGAGGTATTAGAACACATGCTAACATTTTACTCGCTATTCCCACTTATGCCCCCTGACAATAACTGTATGAATAATGATCACATTTTCTCCTTTATGTGCAACATCTTGGGTGGTCTGCTTTGTTGTGGTTTTTAAACAAATATCTTCTAGACCACACATATAAAAACCATGATCGTTAAAGCTGTGCTAAATCAGATCACTTCCATTATCAATAAAATGGATGTTGAACAGTGGCTTCTATTTCTAGCAGATATTTGTATATACTCATGGATCTACAGAAAGTAGTGAACATTCAAAAATACCTTTTATTCTGAAGTGGATCTCATTTACACCAGGCACAGACCCATGCTTCTAGCATTTCTACATAGCTCCCTAGACCACAGTGCTGAGTTGGGGAGCAGCCATAGAAGCGATTGGAATTACCACTGGATATGAAGGTGTTCCCAGAGTCTTGGTGTTCTGATCAGGTGTTCTGATTCAGCAATGAAGATTTTCTTGTAATTACTACAGATAGTACAACTAACATGCCAGCTTTGTGCAATGCCTTTTTTTCACAATATAGAAAAAAATACATGACAGAGGGAAAAAAGCTGTTCCATTCCATTTCCTGTGAATAGAAGCTGTGGGGAGCAGCATGTATTTGCATATAAGATGCACAGGAATAATAATGGTGACATTTAGTATTTAGCATTAGATAGTTGTAGCTTTGTGATATTTTTGAAGGTGTCTTAAATGACAAATACTTCAGTAAAGCGTATAATATATATGCTTTCAACCATTTACAAATGGTGATGATTGGAAAGGGTGGACAGACACACCTGTCTGTGAAACAAGGTAGTATTAAAACCTTTCTTTTTTCAGACCTCCTGTGACTTTCCTGCTCCCTCTCAAAATTGCTCATGTGTGGATTGTTATTCCTGCCTTCAGCCTACTGCAAGGAGTCAGCACATCCCTCCAGTGTCATTAAATTTCCTAAGCTGAGCTGCCCACTTTTGATATAGTGACCTTGACAGTGTGGTCAAAACCAGGAAAGAATCTGACAGCCAGGTGTACCAGTGCCAAACTTTCAAGAGAAGATACTATATGTTTGCTATAGTACCAATAACAGATCCATGCCTGAAACCCTACTTTCCAGAGATCTCCTCCACAGATTTCAGATGCATGGTTTAGAAATGCAGCACTGTGATCAGCTGCCCTTGTGGATGAAGATGAAGGCAGGACTGAATGGCTACTCCAAAAATACACCAATAAGTGGGTGGTGAAGCACCCACTCATCTGCCTCTTTGGGGCTTTTAAGGGTGAGGCTCATAGGGCACAAGTTAGCCTGGGCATGGGGAATCAAAAGAGTTTTAGCAGTTCGACAGGGAGCAGCATTTGATCTGTGCTGTGTATGAGTCAAATAGATCTTACCCTTGGCTTCATGGCAAAAGTATGTACTTGTCCAAATTATGCTTTCATGAGTTCATTGGGGTTTTTGGACTTGACAGTCTTCATGCACTGTTACTCAAAGAAGGGTTCATAGGGAAAAAATCACGTTATCTGCATTAAAAGGTTTGTGTAGCTGTGCTCTGAAGCCAACTCACGTTTCAAAGTCAGAAATTATTGTGTTGGGCTAAAACTTGTCATAGCAGCAAGCACTGGTGCCAAGATTTCCCATTTACTGTTTCTCAGGCACATAGAAATGCACAAAAATAATTTTCAGGGTCATATAAACTAATTCACATATCAGTTAAAATTAGATTTTGACATTCTGATTATATACTTAGATTATTAATTACTAGTCCAGCCTTCTTTATATTTTTGCCCTCTTCTCATTATCTTGTCTTTGCAGTAGATGATAAGGGAGAAAGACAGACAAACCTAAATGGTATTGTAGCCAGAGGGGCATTTAAAATACTGCTCTGCACCTGGGAAACAGGTTTAATTACTGCTGCTGTCAAAATGTTTTAATGTAAACAGGTTTCCTGATGGATCACATTTCCTTAATGTGAACTATCATCCCCCAAATACCATCCACTTTATGGTAGGGCTTAAAATGCAGGTATCATAAATTAGAGCAATGAAGCTTTTATGATTAAAGATGCTTCATCTGCTTGTAATGTTTCAAATTATAGAAACTATAACAAGCCTTCATATTAAAATTTAAATAGGATTAAGAGTCTGAAACTCCCTATAAAGTAGATACCATAGGCCTGATTCATTCTGAGCTGGTGCAGAGTTTAGCACAGACAGAAGAGGGAGGCAGCTCCTACTTTCTCTGTTTTGGGCAGCTTGGAACTACTTTAGCTGTTGGCATAAATTAAAAAAGGGCTGAGACTGCCCCAGCCTGCATACCAGAGATAGCTTTTCATGAATCAAGGGAATAATAAAGTGATAGCCTCAGCCATGGTTTCTCCATTGTAGAATGCTGCCCCTTCTAGAGACTTTTCTAATATGCACCCCAGAGCCAGGAAGCATTTCACTGCCAGCACTTACTGATCTGCTCTTCAAGGGTACCTTGGGTCCTTTAAAACAGGCAACATTCCTCCTGTATACCTATTCCAAAAGAAGATTCACCATAAAAATACCTACACGTGTATTGAGAGATGATTCTGATTACCCTGTTCTATTTGATTTCTGTAATCATCTTCTCACATTTACATTACTCCTGGTAATAACTTGGGGGAGCATATTTCATATTAGGCAGTGTTTGTCAAAAGCAGCTTTAAAATCTGTAATTAAAACATTTGCTTTCAAAACATATTTATATTCTGCTCATCCATTCAGGACACAGAACAATGGATCCATCTTGTCCAAGCACCAATAGCTAACAAAGCTCAGCTTTCAGATGTGCACAATTCCTCAAAATAAAAAGAAAAAAAAAAAAAGAAAGAAATGAAAAAGTAAAATAAATTAAATAGTTTCATGTAGGTGGTAAAAGAAAGAGGAACCTCAATTCATCTCATAAATTATTCATGGAAATTATTCACTTGACTCATATAGAGATAAAGCAGGTGCTTTTTTATATGTTTTTTTAGTATTTTTTATAATCTACTCAGACTTTTAACCTGTATTAATATGAAGTAATGCATGATTATAGTTGGAGACATACTTTTAAATCATCTTTGTGAAATCTGAGTTTGCCTGAAGACACTTACACCCTGTTCCTTGATACAAGCAGTCATATGGAGAGTATGCAAAGTGAAATTCAGAATTCAAGAAAAAGCAAAGGGCACACAACCTTGTAGATCACAAGTTTCCTCATTATTTTGGGGGATGAAGTAAATAAGTCCAAAATACTCTAGGGGCATTTCTCAATATTTTTGATCTGTTTTGTGGGATCATAGCCTTCTTTGCATTTACCACACTCTTTTCAAACTGTTTGTATTTTTTCTAATAATTACTAGCCCAGACTCATAAGATCCTTTGCTAAATTTTAGAAAGCATAAGGCTTAATCCTCGTAGCCTTTAACCATATTAAAAATGGGACTCTGAAAAATCTCACTGATTTATTGCTGTAGTTCAGATGAATGAAATTACACATACAGATGCATGTTAGCAGCCTAAGAAACATAGGAAGGAAACTCTTGGTTAATCAAGGCCAGTCTTACAACAACACTGAAACAATACTGCAAATAAATGCCCTACAAAACAGAGTTCCATATTTGAAGCATACCTTTTATTAAGGGAAAGCTCTTCCAGAATCTCAGTGCCAGGAGAATTAGAAACATTTCCTGCTAACTTGTATGCCACATTAATTAATTTTTGTAGCATTTTGTCCTGCTTCAGCATGTTAGGACCTAACTTGAAGATGTTCTGTTTGATTAATACTTTCTTATCTGAGATCCAACTTAATGGAGCTCACACTTGAATAAACATTACTGCTTCATATGAAAAGTCATCTCCATTAACTACCATTCTTTGCTGATCAAACATAGCTGGGCTAAATGACAGCTACTGAAGTATTCTGCAGCTCCAGAAATCTGTTCACATGGAACAGGATGGACTAAAAATTTGTAGTAACAGCATGGTACCTCCAGCCTATACACACTCACTGGTTTCCATGGTGATCTCATATTTCAGAGCTAATACTTGCTTTAGGCAAACTTGATAGCTGGTGAAGATGTGTAGATGGTGGTATGGTCCTGGACATTGCAACCTTTCTCTGGTGATGATGACAGAAACCCCCCCCAGACTTACTACATGAGTGTCATATTCCCAAAGAAGCTGATGGTCCACCACCTCAGCAGTTGAAAATCAATGTCATACTTTAACTTCCCTCTCTCCAGGAACACACGATGTTGATGTCATATTGGTAGGCATGTTATGGGCTCCACTTGGTCCTGTTAACTAGGACATCTATAGCACTGGCAGCTAAGTTTCTGATTTATAACACACCATGCACAATATTGCACATGATTTGTTGTCAGACCTTGGTGCCACCTTTCCTTTAGAAAATCAAAGCTCCTCGGTTCCAGTTTTTATGAGTGGAAGGGGAAAAAAGGAGCAAGTTGCAGTTTAACATTAAAGTCAAGGCTGT